>NC_056748.1:12207019-12352019 GCF_019279795.1 Protopterus annectens
TCTCTGTATGCAAGACACTGTAGTCACTGGGTATAGCGATTTCAGTGATCAGTGCTACTTTTGTATTCTTTTCATGGACTGCTATATCTGGTTTTCTCAGATCTATTTTTTGAACTGTTGGTAATGGGTGATCTCATGTGATATAGACTTTGTTATTTTTATGACGCTTTGTGGCTCATGTTTCCAGCGTTTTTCAGCTACTTCAATATTGTAATGTTTGCACAATCCCCACTGCAATAGTCTTGCCACATTATTATTATTATGCCTTTCAGTATACAGTCCATCTACCATTAGTATGTCACAACCAGCAACAAAGTGTATGACTGTTTCCAATTCTGTTTTATGAAATTTACATTTGTCTGTTTCTCCCACATGTTCAATGGACTTTGTAAACCAGCATGTTTGTAGTCCACTATCTTGAGCCACCAATATTAACCTTTCATCCTTTGGTTTGAATTAATCTCTCCTTAACCATTCCTGCGTTCATTCATGGTCAACATGAGGTTGTTCCTGGAGTTTTCTATACTTGCAACTATATTTATGCATTTTCCACATTTCTTGCCTTCTCATCTGATCCTTTACCCTATATTCTTTATTTGTTTTTTGGCACATTCAATTGCTTCCTTATTTTTATCTACTTCTGGTTTGTTTTCAATTCCCTTTTGACGTTGATATGCTTCTGCTAGACTTAGAAGGAAAGTCATTTTAGATTTATTCTCCTCATGTTTCAAAGCTTTCACTATGTTTGGGTCTTGTAAGGACAGCAGATATGTATGCACTCTCATGATTGCAGATATATACATGTAATCAGTTTCAAGGTGGCCCATACCTCCTTCGAAACGGGGAATATATAATATTGGTATAAACTGATTTTTATAAATCATTTGATGAGCATGGAACATTCTTCTTATTTTTCTGTCTAATATATCCAACACCTTTTGGGGGCCAATCAGTCAATCCAGAACTGTAAGTTAGGACAGGAAGAGCAAACTGATTTATAGCTTGAACTTTGTTCCTAGATGTCAACACTGTTTTCAGGATTCATTTAAGTCTTCTAAAATATTGCTTACTGAGTTTTATTTGCATTTGTTCATGTTTTATTGTTGATCCTTCATTAATTCCCAAATATCTATGCACTTCCTTCTGCTCACGTACTTTTATATCACATTCTTGTTCCAAACTGATGTTTTCTTGATGTTGCAGCTTTCTTGCTTTAAAGGTTGCTTTTGCACATTTACCAAAACCAAATGACATTCTTATATCATCTGAAAAAGTTTTGACTACTTGGAGTTGTAATTTTAGTTCTTTATCTGATGAGTTATACAGTTTTCAATCATAGACAAAGAGAAGATGAGAAGTCTTTACAGTTTTTTGTTTTCTGGGAGCCAAATTATAGCCATGACATAATCTGTTAAGCAGACAGCTTAATGGGTTAAGGGCAAGGCAAAAGAGCAGCGGTGACATTCACCGTGGAATATCCCCCTTGGATTTCTATCCCTGGAATAATAATTTGTCCTTTATCATGGCTTAACTGCAAAGTGGTTTGCCACTGTTTCATGGTCACTGTGATGTAGTTTATCAGTGTAGGGTATATCTTATACATTTTTAAGCACTCTTTTTTTCCATGAATGTGGGATACTGTCAAATACTTTTTTTGCAGTCTACTTAGATTTTTCCCCTTTTTACAGTTCTCCACTATGACTTTAACAACAAATTATCTTTTGTTCTGTATGACTTTCTTTTATTTCTCGTTTGTTTTATTGCCATAATTGAGTTTTCTTCTAAATGACTATAAACTCTGTCAGCATCAATTCCAGTGTATAGTTTATACATCGTCAGAAGGCAAGTTATTGGTCTAGTTATTCACTCTTAAGTAGGAGCATTGTTTTTCCTGTTGTTAGCCAGGCTGGTTTCTGTTCAGGGTGCACATATAAATAGTTCTTACTCGTGGCTAAATCTTCGTGCAAAGATGTTAATACTTTTAGCTAGATGTTAGGTACTGCATCTGGGCCTGGGGTTTCCAGTTAGAGGCTTTTCTTATCTCTATTTCAATCTCTCTGGCCGTTACTTCATCAAATTTCATATCCTGTATATTTGAACTTCTTATTATTTCTTTTACTTCTTCTATCCCTTTAGCATCTTTATGTTCCACAGGATCTTCATAAATATTTCTCCAAAATGTATGTATTTCTTTTTTCCTTGGTGGTCTTTCAATTTCTTTTACCTTGTTTCCCAATTCTCTATAAAGCTTTCTTGGGTCATTAAAATTGCTTATTTTATGCTTTTCCTTTATATTTATCTGTGTATCTTCTGAGTTTTTCTGCCTGTGCTGATGTTTTAGTTTATTGTTTGCAATAGTGCATGATAAATCCTGATGTGTTATAATACTGCACATTGTTTTATCACGTCTATCTTTCTGAGTATTTTTGTTAATCTGTTCCCTCTTCTATACTCTTCTAACAGTGAAACTTCTTGTCTTAATTGCTTTATAGTTTTCTCTATTCAATACTTCCATGATGGCATTCGATTTCTTCTCATCTTTTCCCTTACTACCCTGTGTTCTGGTGGTAGAACTTTATCTGTTATTAATTTGGTTGCACAGTAACGTATCCTATTTACTTCTGTTATACTGCATGACTCTCTATGGACAGTCCTAATTACTGTGTTCATTTGTTTTATCAAACTTCTAACTTTTTGGGTTTATTGACCTTCAGCAGTCTATTTTTTCATTGATCTTAATATGTCTATCCATCTCTGTTAAATCAAGCAACTCCTCTCTTAGATAATTTTCTTCTAAACTGAGGGCACATTCTTTGTTTGCCATTTCCTGCGGGCATTCTATAGAAAGTTCCAGAGCTTCTTCCTGTGCCACATTCTCTTCAGTTTCCTCCTGTGTCATCTGTTTCTCTTTCACATGGGAGCTGACTGGCCTACCACTCCACGATATTTACTGTGTCAGAGTTCTCACAGTTTCCTGTTCTTTCCCATGCTTGTATAGTTCCAGCTGAACCTAATCTTTGTACTGGTTTCCTGTGGGAGGCTCCAAAGTATCTTCATAAGTCAACTGATTAGATGCTTCCTGCTCCACTGGTTTCTCCTTGTCATTTCTCTATCCTGTTGTATTGTTATCTGAGTAAAATTTTCTACACTAAATCCTTCACTTTGCAGGTAATCCATAACCTCAGTTTCTATTTCTTTAACTTCTCCATTACTAATCCTCTTTTCTACTTTTCCTGCTTGTTTTCTTATTTTTGTATTGTAAAATGTTCCATATCCAAATGTCTTTGCCTGTATTTCTCTTCAAATATATTTGGTGCTGCTCTTTTTGCAATGGATAGTTTTGCTTTCTCCGTTGCATTAATGTTGCACCATATTAAATCTATTTTTCTTTCTCATGTCCACATTTCTTCTTCAGATGTCTCCTGCTCCTCTTGTTTCTCCTTACTTTGTGGACGAGTTTTTCCATCATGCTGTGATATGACCTGTGTTAGACTTTTTACACTGAATCCTTCACTTCACAAATATTCTCTAACTTCAGCTTCTATATTTTAACTTCTATTTCACATATCTTCTGTTAACCTCGCGGTAGTGGTGCTGCGGTAGCTTTGTCACCTCACAGCAAGACGTTGTCACATTCGATTCTCAGCTAGAGCGTCTTCTGCGTGGAGGCATGCGTGAATGGGCGTGCCTTCATTGAAGGTTGTGCATCAGGGCTGGTAACTCGGCACGTAAAAATCCACTATCAAACATTAGCGGACCGGAGTTCTGCTGTGGCGACCCTTAACCGGGATAAGCCAAAAGACACAACAACAACTTCACATATCTTCTGTTCTACATTCCCTGTTTGTGATCTTATTTTTTATTGTGAAATTTTCCATATCTGGATGCCTTTGCCTATATTTCTGTTTGAATATGTTTCGGGCTGCTTTTTTGTGTGTTGATTAATTTGGCTTCCACCTTTGCATAAATATTACACCATATCAGATCTCTCTTTCTTTCCCGTGTCCATATTTCTTTTTTATACCCTTCACACATCTCTAAATTTTGTTCTTTAAATTTTCGCACTCCCTCAGTTGCTTCTTTTTCCAAACAGCAGAAGGTTTCTTGGTCTATATAGTGTATTTTTATGGATCTGTTGTATTAATGAGCACACATTTTTTTGAAGCTTCTGGCAGTTTTGCTTGTGAAAGTATTTTTCTTTCCTCTAATTTTTCTCTTAACCGTTTTGTATATCTTTTGTCTGAAAATTCTGGGCTTTTTACATAATAGTAACAGTACAGAATTTCTTTCTTATCCTCAGTAGTCCTCTCTATCGTCTGTATGGCTTTTGTTTGGCCTCTCAATTTTTGTGATTTTTGTGGACTGCTGCTTCCTTCTACATCAGGGTGGCCAACATCCCCTGGGCCTGGCCTAGCCCCATTGTAGGAATATTTCCCTGTCTTGAGGATTCTACACTGTCATTTTTTCCAGTCCTGTTACCAGTGTGTCTGCCATGACTGAGCACTTTTTTATTCTAGGACTTGTGCACCCAGCTATCTTCTTTTTTTTTTATAACCTACATCTGGCCATGATATATGCTATATAAAATACAGTCTATATATCTTTGTTGACTTGGTGAGATGTTGTGAAAAATAGGGTGCACCTCATGAAAGTACTCACCAAGAATTGAGGATAAATTCATTTCCAGCAGTACTTCTCTCCTTTTGCTGATTTTATCATCTCTCCATTCGAACCCCTTATCATCTCTCCATTCATACCTCAGTTGTGGCAGAGAGGTTAAGGTGAGGGACTTGAACTCCATAGGTGTTTCCTTGTGCCAGTTCAATTCTTGCCAGTTATGTATATGCATATTTAGGGGAAGGGGTTGGATTAATGGCTAGGGTTTTAACCTCACAGGTGCAAGGTACAGTGTCTGATTCTGACTTCTGGTTATCAGCTAGGCTTGTAACAGTCTGCAGAATGCTACCCTAGTAGTTACCTATGAACTTATGAAATATTACCTCCGGAAAATAATTGCAGCATCTGCATACAGTCAACATTTCCTTTCTATGCGCCACATTTTAAATTGATTTGTACTTTTTTCCATTTTGGAACTTCTTAGTTTATTGCTTTCTAACTATGCCTGTAATCAGCAGTGCTCTGACTATCAGTTTGCACGTATGTTCTCTCCCTTTCTGCCAGCCCCTACCTTTAAGTATGGCTTACCCGTTCTCTCTGGAGCTATCTACAGTCAGAGGAACAATGCAAAAGTAAACACAATACTTCCATCTGGTTGGCAGAGACACAAACAGGTTCCTGGTACATTGTCATCCTTAGCTCTCACAAGAGGATTCACTTTTTTTCCTTCACAGTCGGTGACTGGCAGTCATAGTGCTGACTGAGTCCATGCTTGTTTGTGCCCTGCTTCTGGAACATGCTCCCACATACACCCTTGTCTGGCTAATGTTGCAAATAATGTTCAGTGGGATTAACTGCTTGCCTTTTGCATCTGTTTATACTGCTCAAGGCAGGGTCTGGATGTCTAAAGATGGTGCTTGACCTATTGAGATATCTCTTAACTTCAATAATTCTACACAAAGCCAGCAATAATGGGGGCCAAAGGTCCAAAATCAAGGAGAATTTTTAAACATTGCTCTAATTCACTTAAAAAGTTAGTGTAACAGGTTTTGCATCAACGTGCATATTCTGAATAATAAGAGGCATGTAACATCAGTGTTTGGCATTATTAACGGACTGTAATCCTTGGTAATTACTAGAAAATCTGAAAATGTATGAGGGACAGGACAGAATATGAGACAAAATCAGGGACAGCCTGCAAAACCAGGGACAAGTGAGGCTAGTCAGCTTCATACTTCCTTCAGAATAGGCAGCCCAGCATCAGCTCTTCACTATGAACCAGCCTAACTAATTTATACAGTGCCTGAGCCCACTGCTTGGAACTAGGTCACTATGGACCCCAGTCAAAGCTCCATCCCTTTGCACCCTTGAGACAGTTTAATTTTGTTGGTTTTTACTGTCCTTTCTTTCAATTTCTAAATAAATCACAGATTGTGACAATAAAACATACCAAAAATAAAGCACTTAGAACATTTTATGACTTTGTGTACAGTAGTATCCAGTGGATATGAAGGATAAGCATGCAATTGTTCAAATAAAAGAGAGCAAATAGCATAATAAAAATAGGCACTGAGTTTCAGTTATTACTGTTTTTCTATGTAGGAACAGTGCTATGCATCATTAATTTCATCTATATCATTTATAAATGCCCAAGAGAGTCAAAAATTGTACAATTACAAAGCACCATTTTCTAACATGGGAAGGAGAAAGGGAAGCTTTACGACGTGGTGTCCTCTCCTTGCAGATCTACTGTTAATGCTAAGTACCATACATGACTGTTTTGTCTTCATTGGAGAGTGTAAGTATACAGTATATTATAAGATCTGAATACATTTTCAGCCAGTACTAAATTATTTCTCAAAGTGTTGAGCTGTCAAAAAATTCAAACAGACCAGTATTACACTGTGTTCTTGTGTCAGATTGGCAACTGGTATATAGAACTGTTGAAGACAGATGACAAATACACACATAATAAATTGGTATCCTAAACAGGTAACAATAATATAAAGTATAATTATTTCAGGTTCTAGTATAGTATAACATACACTGCATGAACCAAAAAAAAAAAAAAAAAAAAAAAAAAGAAAGAAAACTGAAGACCACAGACAAAGAATCCACTTAAAACACTAGTTTATTGCACCTCTTGTGCTTCAGCAACCGCCTTCAAGGAGTATAAAACATCGCATAACTTACACAGTTTATATACCCTAATGCATTTAACAATTAAACAAGCAGCCTAAACCAATTAATCAATAAACATTAAAAAATACGTAATACTACTTTCTCATCAAATAAGAAGCTTCCAGTTACATTCCACATTCAGACATTGAGGAAATAAAGTGTCATATTTCAAAATAAAAATACTTTATATAACAACTTCTTTTTATACAAATCATCAGAAAATACACCCTTCATAATATGTTCTAAGATAGTGGCTTGTAACCCATTTGGATTAGAATTGTGAGCCAGCATAAAATGTTTAGCAACAGGGATATCTTCTTTATTATTTATAATATTCCTGACATGCTCCTGCAGTCTCATTTTAAATTTCCTTTACTTTCTCCTATATATACAAGGTTACACGGACATTTCAACACATAAATAATACCTTCAGTATTACAGCTATATATATTTTTAACCTCAAATACATGGCTATTTATATACTTAAAAGTTGAAACAATATAATGACATACATTGCAATGACCACAGGGTGAAGTTCCTAGTCTCTGCATGGTCCTATATTGTAATGTCTCAGTGGGATATTTAAATTTATTATGTACCAAAATATCTTTTAAATTCCTACCTCTACGAAATGAGATGCCTAAAGACCTAAACAATAAATGTTTTAGGTCCATTGATCTAAACAAAAAATTCCAGTAGTGTTTAACAATATCTATTAAAACATCACTGAAAACACTATATGTAGAGACAAAATAAACTAGTATTTTCTCTTGATGTCTAACATCTAACTTATACCCCTTACTTCCATACTTATAAGTACCAACTTTATGTTCTTCATTAATAACCTTATCTATAACTGTTTGAGGGGTTATAGTGAAGTTAGTATTCAATCTAAACATCTCACTAGTCACACTAATTTCTTTAAAGAAGTCCATGTCAGTATTACATAGCCATCTAAGTCTCATACATTCCCCATAGGGCAAGGAGACCAAAGTATGAACTGGATGACAGTTAGTCCCCATCAAATACTGATTGCTATCAGCAAATTTTCTATGCATAGACGTACGTAAAATATTGCTGTCCTCCAAAATCAGATGTATGTCTAAAAAATTTATATCTTTGCCCACCTGTATGCCGTCAAAGGAAAGTCCAGATCTATTATGTTGCATAACTTGTATAAACTGACCAACATAAGATATCCCACCATTACAAATAAAAACAAGATCATCTATAAAACGAAAATAACCAACTACATAATTTAAAAAAAAATCTATATGATATAACCATTCTAACTCATACAAACCCATCATCAGGTTGGCATACATGGGGGCAAAAGATGCCCCCATGGCAGTCTCTGATTTGTCTGTATAATTGTTCATTAAACATAAAAAAATTATTATTCAAACAAAATTCCAATATTTCAATAATATAATACGTTACTGGACTATCACCCAAAAATATTTTACTGCTTCTAGTCCAAACTGACACTGTATGTTAGTATACAAACTAACAACATCAACACTTATAAAAAACATATCTGCACTCCATTGTATTTTAGATAATTTTTCCAAAAAATCAAAACTATCCCTAATATAACTAGGTAACTTTATTACATAAGGGAATAAATATTCATGCAAAAATTTCCCAATATTAGTTAAAAAATATTTTTGAGCAGATACAATAGGCCTACCAGGTGGGTCAACCCCACTTTTATGAATTTTTTGGAAGACAGTAAAATAAAGCCAACTCACTGTCATCAATATTAAACTTTTTATCTTTGTCATTTTGTGAAAAATATTTTAACCTCACTCCCTTAGATATAAGGGTGTCAAAGTCATTCATAGCCTTAATATACTAATTTGTATTACTCTTAACGTAGATATTGATATCATCCAAATGTGTCATACACATTTTATAATATTGAGCAACATTCATCACCACTATCTCACCACCTTTATCAGATGGTTTAATAATAAGATGTTCATTATTCGCTAATGCCTGTAGCTGCTTCCATTCCTTCTTATTCAAGTTATATATCAACTTATGATTATACTGCATAAAATCACAAAAAGCATTTTCTACAGAAAAATTCAACATTTGAGAAAAACATTTTATATGTTCATGTTGGTATGGAGGAATAAAATCATTTTTGCTCATTATTTTATCAGTTTTTAACAAACTATAGGCTTTATAGTCACTTGCACAATCAAAGCATTCCTCAGGGTCAGATACACAAGAATAAAAACTGTTCTCTAAACTATCAGATTCTAACCAACTACCATCACCTTCTTTATACTGGTTATTGGCAAAAAAATATATTAAAGGTATCTTCCTACACAGTCTACAAATATCACACTTTAATTCATGTAACCTAGGCAGCACTGTGGGTATATATTTAAGACCATAATTCAAAACATTCATCTGATCTACAGATAAACACACACCAGAAATGTTATGAACAATAGAAATTTTCTTACACTCAGATGCAGCAGCTACATGTATTGTTTCACCCACATCTTTGTAAACAAAAGACACAGAACTGTCAAGAATATCTTGCACAACATTATTTACAGTCACACTAATACCATTTGCTTCTCTTGTTATCATTGAAACTGTGTCCTTCTCGATTGCTAAAGTTCCCAGACTGAAATCTTCCTCTCTTCCGCTCACTTTGTTCTGTCTGCTCTTCCTGAAACTGCTGGTTCCCTCTCCGAAAATCTGAGGTTAATCTAGATGGATTTTGAGCTGCTGGTAATGCTGGAAAATGCTCTCCTTCACCTCCACCATTAGAGGAAACGACCGAAACATATGAAGCAAAAGACACACTCCTAGAAGGAGCTGGTGATTTCTTAAAGGGACCAGAGCCTTTATTACAATGAAAATGTGTTGGTTTTTGCCATAAAAAGGCACGATTACTTTGATAGTCTTTTAGATCTCTTTTCAGTTTTGTGCATTTCTGATCAATGAGTTCTTTTTCATATTTATCTAAACCAATATTTACATCTGCTAAAAACTTGTCAAACTGCATAGATGTTAAGTCTTTTAGATAAGTCATTATAGGCAGCTTTAATGTCTTCTTTAAGCTTGTTTTGTTTCACACAATCTCTTTCTAGTAGAATGGAAATCCATTCTAAAGTACAACGATGAGCTGCCAATAACCATTTCTTAGAAAATTGCACATCCCTTTCATCAGACATATCAAACGGAGTAGAGGGACTTTTAAAGGCTCTTAGTCCCCTAGGTGTAATATCTAAGTCAACATATCTTTGCAAGCTTAACAGATTAAAGTATACAGCAGTTTCTTTATGCAGTAACTGTGCCAACTTACTCATTAAAACACTCGATTCACCAGAAGGACTGGAAGAAGGGCCAAATTGTCCCACAGAGGCAAATGGATCATTCACTCTAGAATTTCTTGCTTGTTCAAGCCTTTCAAAAAATGTGAAGTAGAGGAAACACCCACTGCAGCAGAAGTATTGGCAACTGTTGTACTGTTTTTCTATGTAGGAACAGTGCTGTGCATCATTAATTTCATATATATCATTTATAAATGCCCAAGAGAGTCAAAAACAGAACAAACAAAAAGCACCATTTTCTAACATGGGAAGGAGAAAGGGAAGCTTTACGACATGGTGTCCTCTCCTTGCAGATCTACTGTTAATGTTAAGTACCATACATGACTGTTTTGTCTTCATTGGAGAGTGTACGTATACAGTATATTATAAGATCTGAATATATTTTCAGCCAGTACTAAATTATTTCTCAAAGTGTTGAGCTGTCAAAAAATTCAAACAGACCAGTATTACACGGTGTTCTTGTGTCAGATTGGCAACTGGTATATAGAACTGTTGAAGACAAATGACAAATACACACATAATAACTTGGTATCCTAAACAGGTAACAATAATATAAAGTATAATTGTTTCAGGTTCTAGTATAGTATAACATACACTGCATGAACCAAAAAAAAAAAAAAAAGAAATAAAACTGAAGACCACAGACAAAGAATCCACTTAAAACACCAGTTTATTGCACTTCTTGTGCTTCAGCAACCGCCTTCAAGGAGTATAAAACATCACATAACTTACACAGTTTATATACCCTAATGCATCTAACAATTAAACAAGCAGCCTAAACCAATTAATCAATAAACATTAAAAAATACTTAATTCTACTTTCTCATCAAATAAGAAGCTTCCAGTTACATTACACATTCAGACATTGAGGAAATAGTGTCATATTTCAAAATAAAAATACTTTCTTTATATAACAACTTCTTTTTATACAAATCATCAGAAAATACACCCTTCATAATATGTTGTAAGATAGTGGCTTGTAACCCATTTGGATTAGAATTGTGAACCAGCATAAAATGTTTAGCAACAGGGCTATCTTCTTTATTATTTATAATATTCCTGACATGCTCCTGCAGTCTAGTTTTAAATTTCCTTTTACTTTCTCCTATATATACAAGGTTACACGGACATTTCAACGTATAAATAATACCTTCAGTATTACAGCTATATATATTTTTAACCTCAAATACATGGCTATTTATATACTTAAAAGTTGGAACAATATAATGACATACATTGCAATGACCACAGGGTGAAGTTCCTAGTCTCTGCATGGTCCTATATTGTAATGTCTCAGTGGGATATTTAAATTTATTATGTACCAAAATATCTTTTAAATTCCTACCTCTACGAAATGAGATGCCTAAAGACCTAAACAATAAATTTTTTAGGTCCATTGATCTAAACAAAAAATTCCAGTAGTGTTTAACAATATTTATTAAAACATCACTGAAAACACTATATGTAGAGACAAAATAAACTAATCTTTTCTCTGGATTTCTAACTTCTAACTTATACCCCTTACTTCCATACTTATAAGTACCAACTTTATGTTGTTCATTAATAACCTTATCTATAGCTGTTTGAGGGGTTATAGTGAAGTTAGTATTCAATCTAAACATCTCACTAGTCACACTAATTTCTTTAAAGAAGTCCATGTCAGTATTACATAGCCATCTAAGTCTCATACATTCCCCAGAGGGCAAGGAGACCAAAGTATGAACTTGATGACAGTTAGTCCCCATGAAATACTGATTGCTATCAGCAAATTTTCTATGCACAGACGTACGTAAAATATTGCTGTCCTTCAAAATCAGATGTATGTCTAAAAAGTTATATCTTTGCCCACCTGTATGCCATCAAAGGAAAGTCCAAATCTATTATGTTGCATAACTTCTATAAACTGACCAACATAAGATATCCCACCTTTACAAATAAAAACAAGATCATCTATAAAACGAAAATAACCAACTACATAATTAAAAAAAAAAATCTATATGATATAACCATTCTAACTCATACAAACCCATCATCAGGTTGGCATACATGGGGGCAAAAGATGCCCCCATGGCAGTGCCCTTGATTTGTCTGTATAATTGTTCATTAAACATAAAAAAATTATTATTCAAGCAAAATTCCAATATTTCAATAATATAATACGTTACTGGACTATCACCCACAAATATTTTACTGCTTCTAGTCCAGACTGACACTGTATGTTAGTATACAAACTAACAACATCAACACTTATAAAAAACATATCTGCACTTCATTGTATTTTAGATAATTTTTTCCAAAAAATCAAAACTATCCCTAATATAACTAGGTAACTTTATTACATAAGGGAATAAATATTCATGCAAAAATTTCCCAGTATTAGTTAAAAAATATTTTTGAGCAGATACAATAGGCCAACCAGGTGGGTCAACCCCACTTTTATGAATTTTTTGGAAGACAGTAAAATAAAGCCAACTCACTGTCATCAATATTAAACTTTTTATCTTTGTCATTTTGTGAAAAATATTTTAACCTCACTCCCTTAGATATAAGGGTGTCAAAGTCATTCATAGCCTTAATATACTAATTTGTATTACTCTTAACGTAGATATTGATATCATCCAAATGTGTCATACACATTTTATAATATTGAGCAACATTCATCACCACTATCTCACCACCTTTATCAGATGGTTTAATAATAAGATGTTCATTATTCGCTAATGCCTGTAGCTGCTTCCATTCCTTCTTATTCAAGTTATATATCAACTTATGATTATACTGCATAAAATCACAAAAGCATTTTCTACAGAAAAATTCAACATTTGAGAAAAACATTTTATATGTTCATGTTGGTATGGGGAATAAAATCATTTTGCTCATTATTTTATCAGTTTTAACAAACTATAGGCATTATAGTCACTTGCATAGTCAAAGCATTCCTCAGGGTCAGATACACAAGAATAAAACTGTTCTCTAAACTATCAGATTCTAACCAACTACCATCACCTTCTTTATACTGGTTATTGGCAAAAATATATTAAAGGTATCTTCCTACACAGTCTACAAATATCACACTTTAATTCATGTAACCTAGGCAGCACTGTGGGTATATATTTAAGACCATAATTCAAAACATCCATCTGATCTACAGATAAAGACACACCAGAAATGTTATGAACAATAGAAATTTTCTTACACTCAGATGCAGCAGCTACATGTATTGTTTCACCCACATCTTTGTAAACAAAAGACACAGAACTGTCAAGAATATCTTGCACAACATTATTTACAGTCACACTAATACCATTTGCTTCTCTTGTTATCATTGAAACTGTGTCCTTCTCGATTGCTAAAGTTCCCAGACTGAAATCTTCCTCTCTTCCGCTCACTTTGTTCTGTCTGCTCTTCCTGAAACTGCTGGTTCCCTCTCCGAAAATCTGAGGTTAATCTAGATGGATTTTGAGCTGCTGATAATGCTGGAAAATGCTCTCCTTCACCTCCACCATTAGAGGAAATGCCCGAAACATATGAAGCAAAAGACACACTCCTAGAAGGAGCTGGTGATTTCTTAAAGGGACCAGAGCCTTTATTACAATGAAAATGTGTTGGTTTTTGCCATAAAAAGGCACGATTACTTTGATAGTCTTTTAGATCTCTTTTCAGTTTTGTGCATTTCTGATCAATGAGTTCTTTTTCATATTTATCTAAACCAATATTTACATCTGCTAAAAACTTGTCAAACTGCATAGATGTTAAGTCTTTTAGATAAGTCATTATAGGCAGCTTTAATGTCTTCTTTAAGCTTGTTTTGTTTCACACAATCTCTTTCTAGTAGAATGGAAATCCATTCTAAAGTACAACGATGAGCTGCCAATAACCATTTCTTAGAAAATTGCACATCCCTTTCATCAGACATATCAAAAGGAGTAGAGGGACTTTTAAAGGCTCTTAGTCCCCTAGGTGTAATATCTAAGTCAACATATCTTTGCAAGCTTAACAGATTAAAGTATACAGCAGTTTCTTTATGCAGTAACTGTGCCAACTTACTCATTAAAACACTCGATTCACCAGAAGGACTGGAAGAAGGGCCAAATTGTCCCACAGAGGCAAACGGATCATTCACTCTAGAATTTCTTGCTTGTTCAAGCCTTTCAAAAAATGTGAAGTAGAGGAAACACCCACTGAAGCAGAAGTATTGGCAACTGTTGTACTGTTTTTCTATGTAGGAACAGTGCTGTGCATCATTAATTTCATATATATCATTTATAAATGCCCAAGAGAGTCAAAAATAGAACAAACAAAAAGCACCATTTTCTAACATGGGAAGGAGAAAGGGAAGCTTTACGACATGGTGTCCTCTCCTTGCAGATCTACTGTTAATGTTAAGTACCATACATGACTGTTTTGTCTTCATTGGAGAGTGTACGTATACAGTATATTATAAGATCTGAATACATTTTCAGCCAGTACTAAATTATTTCTCAAAGTGTTGAGCTGTCAAAAAATTCAAACAGTCCAGTATTACAAGGTGTTCTTGTGTCAGATTGGCAACTGGTATATAGAACTGTTGAAGACAGATGACAAATACACACATAATAACTTGGTATCCTAAACAGGTAACAGTAATATAAAGTATAATTATTTCAGGTTCTAGTATAGTATAACATACACTGCATGAACCAAAAAAAAAAAAAAAAAGAAATAAAACTGAAGACCACAGACAAAGAATCCACTTAAAACACCAGTTTATTGCACCTCTTGTGCTTCAGCAACCGCCTTCAAGGAGTATAAAACATCACATAACTTACACAGTTTATATACCCTAATGCATCTAACAATTAAACAAGCAGCCTAAACCAATTAATCAATAAACTTTAAAAAATACTTAATTCTACTTTCTCATCAAATAAGAAGCTTCCAGTTACATTACACATTCAGACATTGAGGAAATAAAGTGTCATATTTCAAAATAAAAATACTTTCTTTATATAACAACTTCTTTTTATACAAATCATCAGAAAATACACCCTTCATAATATGTTCTAAGATAGTGGCTTGTAACCCATTTGGATTAGAATTGTGAACCAGCATAAAATGTTTAGCAACAGGGCTATCTTCTTTATAATTTATAATATTCCTGACATGCTCCTGCAGTCTAGTTTTAAATTTCCTTTTACTTTCTCCTATATATACAAGGTTACACGGACATTTCAACGTATAAATAATACCTTCAGTATTACAGCTATATATATTTTTAACCTCAAATACATGGCTATTTATATACTTAAAAGTTGGAACAATATAATGACATACATTGCAATGACCACAGGGTGAAGTTCCTAGTCTCTGCATGGTCCTATATTGTAATGTCTCAGTGGGATATTTAAATTTATTATGTACCAAAATATCTTTTAAATTCCTACCTCTACGAAATGAGATGCCTAAAGACCTAAACAATAAATTTTTTAGGTCCATTGATCTAAACAAAAAATTCCAGTAGTGTTTAACAATATTTATTAAAACATCACTGAAAACACTATATGTAGAGACAAAATAAACTAATCTTTTCTCTGGATTTCTAACTTCTAACTTATACCCCTTACTTCCATACTTATAAGTACCAACTTTATGTTGTTCATTAATAACCTTATCTATAGCTGTTTGAGGGGTTATAGTGAAGTCAGTATTCAATCTAAACATCTCACTAGTCACACTAATTTCTTTAAAGAAGTCCATGTCAGTATTACATAGCCGTCTAAGTCTCATACATTCCCCAGAGGGCAAGGAGACCAAAGTATGAACTGGATGACAGTTAGTCCCCATGAAATACTGATTGCTATCAGCAAATTTTCTATGCACAGACGTACGTAAAATATTGCTGTCCTTCAAAATCAGATGTATGTCTAAAAAGTTATATCTTTGCCCACCTGTATGCCGTCAAAGGAAAGTCCAAATCTATTATGTTGCATAACTTCTATAAACTGACCAACATAAGATATCCCACCTTTACAAATAAAAACAAGATCATCTATAAAACGAAAATAACCAACTACATAATTTAAAAAAAAATCTATATGATATAACCATTCTAACTCATACAAACCCATCATCAGGTTGGTATACATGGGGGCAAAAGATGCCCCCATGGCAGTGCCCTTGATTTGTCTGTATAATTGTACATTAAACATAAAAAAATTATTATTCAAACAAAATTCCAATATTTCAATAATATAATACGTTACTGGACTATCACCCAAAAATATTTTACTGCTTCTAGTCCAAACTGACACTGTATGTTAGTATACAAACTAACAACATCAACACTTATAAAAAACATATCTGCACTCCATTGTATTTTAGATAATTTTTCCAAAAAATCAAAACTATCCCTAATATAACTAGGTAACTTTATTACATAAGGGAATAAATATTCATGCAAAAATTTCCCAAGATTAGATAAAAAATATTTTTGAGCAGATACAATAGGCCTACCAGGTGGGTCAACCCCACTTTTATGAATTTTTTGGAAGACAGTAAAATAAAGCCAACTCACTGTCATCAATGTTAAACTTTTTATCTTTGTCATTTTGTGAAAAATATTTTAACCTCACTCCCTTAGATATAAGGGTGTCAAAGTCATTCATAGCCTTAATATACTAATTTGTATTACTCTTAACGTAGATATTGATATCATCCAAATGTGTCATACACATTTTATAATATTGAGCAACATTCATCACCACTATCTCACCACCTTTATCAGATGGTTTAATAATAAGATGTTCATTATTCGCTAATGCCTGTAGCTGCTTCCATTCCTTCTTATTCAAGTTATATATCAACTTATGATTATACTGCATAAAATCACAAAAAGCATTTTCTACAGAAAAATTCAACATTTGAGAAAAACATTTTATATGTTCATGTTGGTATGGGGGAATAAAATCACTTTTGCTCATTATTTTATCAGTTTTTAACAAACTATAGGCATTATAGTCACTTGCATAGTCAAAGCATTCCTCAGGGTCAGATACACAAGAATAAAAACTGTTCTCTAAACTATCAGATTCTAACCAACTACCATCACCTTCTTTATACTGGTTATTGGCAAAAAATATATTAAAGGTATCTTCCTACACAGTCTACAAATATCACACTTTAATTCATGTAACCTAGGCAGCACTGTGGGTATATATTTAAGACCATAATTCAAAACATCCATCTGATCTACAGATAAAGACACACCAGAAATGTTATGAACAATAGAAATTTTCTTACACTCAGATGCAGCAGCTACATGTATTGTTTCACCCACATCTTTGTAAACAAAAGACACAGAACTGTCAAGAATATCTTGCACAACATTATTTACAGTCACACTAATACCATTTGCTTCTCTTGTTATCATTGAAACTGTGTCCTTCTCGATTGCTAAAGTTCCCAGACTGAAATCTTCCTCTCTTCCGCTCACTTTGTTCTGTCTGCTCTTCCTGAAACTGCTGGTTCCCTCTCCGAAAATCTGAGGTTAATCTAGATGGATTTTGAGCTGCTGATAATGCTGGAAAATGCTCTCCTTTACCTCCACCATTAGAGGAAACGACCGAAACATATGAAGCAAAAGACACACTCCTAGAAGGAGCTGGTGATTTCTTAAAGGGACCAGAGCCTTTATTACAATGAAAATGTGTTGTTTTTTGCCATAAAAAGGCACGATTACTTTGATAGTCTTTTAGATCTCTTTTCAGTTTTGTGCATTTCCGATCAATGAGTTCTTTTTCATATTTATCTAAACCAATATTTACATCTGCTAAAAACTTGTCAAACTGCATAGATGTTAAGTCTTTTAGATAAGTCATTATAGGCAGCTTTAATGTCTTCTTTAAGCTTGTTTTGTTTCACACAATCTCTTTCTCGTAGAATGGAAATCCATTCTAAAGTACAACGATGAGCTGCCAATAACCATTTATTAGAAAATTGCACATCCCTTTCATCAGACATATCAAACGGAGTAGAGGGACTTTTAAAGGCTCTCAGTCCCCTAGGTATAATATCGAAGTCAACATATCTTTGCAAGCTTAACAGATTAAAGTATACAGCAGTTTCTTTATGCAGTAACTGTTCCAACTTACTCATTAAAACACTTGATTCACCAGAAGGACTGGAAGAAGGGCCAAATTGTCCCACAGAGGCAAATGGATCATTCACTCTAGAATTTCTTACTTGTTCAAGCCTTTCAAAAAAATGTGAAGTAGAGGAAACACCCACTGAAGCAGAAGTATTGGCAACTGTTGTACTGTTTTTCTATGTAGGAACAGTGCTGTGCATCATTAATTTCATATATATCATTTATAAATGCCCAAGAGAGTCAAAAATAGAACAAACAAAAAGCACCATTTTCTAACATGGGAAGGAGAAAGGGAAGCTTTACGACGTGGTGTCCTCTCCTTGCAGATCTACTGTTAATGTTAAGTACCATACATGACTGTTTTGTCTTCATTGGAGAGTGTAAGTATACAGTATATTATAAGATTTGAATACATTTTCAGCCAGTACTAAATTATTTCTCAAAGTGTTGAGCTGTCAAAATATTCCAACAGACCAGTATTACACTGTGTTCTTGTGTCAGATTGGCAACTGGTATATAGAACTGTTGAAGACGGATGACAAATACACACATAATAACTTGGTATCCTAAACAGGTAACAGTAATATAAAGTATAATCATTTCAGGTTCTAGTATAGTATAACATACAGTAGTAAAGATCCTATAGAACTATTCTATGCTGTTGAAGTGACATGTCATACAGCATATGACCAGGCTATACATATTAGCACATAAAAGTTAAATATTATAGTCCAGCCTTAAAAAAAATAATGCATAATAAGGTGATGCATCCAATGTGGTTATTTAAATCTTTAATATAATATAGAGTATATTTAATGAACATTCACAAAACATGGATAGAAATCATTAGTTTTTAAATTAAATATACACTTAGTATAGGCATTTTTGAATCCCGGGGGGTGTTTTGTAACCAGATGCATGGATTTTGTATGAACAATGAATCTTAGAAATTCTGGAAAATACAAATGATTCCTTTAAACAAATATATTATAGTCTTGTCTCTAAACAGATAATTAAAAGTTGAACAGCAATTCTAATTGTGTATTATAGCCAAGCTCCTGTATTCTTATCTCAAAGGAGATTTATATAGTTCTTTCTCTGGGAATAGGCCCATTTACTTAAAACAGAGAAAAATATTTCAGTATAGTGAACACATCAGAACACTCATATTTCTCAACCTCTAAAGGTAAGAATTTGAGAGCAAAGGCCCCAAATCAGGGACACATTTTAAATATTGTTATAATAACAGGTTTTGCATTAGCATGCATTTTATGAGGGCTATGTAGTTAGAGGGTCAAATATCTGCTATTATTTACTGACTGTATTCCTCACCAGTATGCTAGGAAATCACAAATTTTACAAGGAATAGGCAAAAAATATGAAGCTAAGCAAGAGCCATTCTGAGAAAATAAGGAGGTAAGTGGGGTATTCAAAAAGGTTTGCTCTGATGTACTACTAACAATGCATTGCTGTGGTGCAGTAGTGCTGTGCAGCAAACTAGTGATTCAGAGGCATGCATGAGCCCCACAGACCAAAAGCTCATTAGCATTTCATTTGCATATCTCTGAATCATACACCTTGTGCTGTTAGAAGAGCTCTATAGTGTTTCCCTTACCAATAACTGGAGAAATACTGTCTTAAAATTAGTCCAAGAAGTCAGAAATAAAAGTAAAATCCTTTAATGAAATCACTGTTAAGTACTTTCATCCTTAGAGTAGTCAGGACTTCATCAGAACTGCTAAGAAACTAGAAATCAACTATTAATTAATATTCAAAAATCATGTGATCAAAAGTCGTGATAACATCACACTAAAAAAAAATGGGCATCTATATACGTCAAAAAATATTCTGAAATACTCAGTAGTTTGAATTCAGAGTAAATTCATCATATACATTATCATGCATTACCAGAAAAAGTTGCTCTTCAGCAACACATTGTCTCTCAAGTATAGTCAGAGCTGTATTTTTTCCACACTAATATTTTCCAATATTTCTTTTTTTTAGCCAATTGGAAATAAATGATGCACTTCCCTCTCTAGGTACAAGTGGATATTTAAGTTGTGCATTTAGTATCAGTAACTTAAGAACTCCTAATGAAGGGCTCATACCAGCTTGAAAGCTTGAGTAATTGCAAAACCTACGTTGGTCCAATAAAAGATTTCATCATGCTTATGTTTCAGTGTCTTTGTGTTTTCTGTTAGTGGACCAAAACAACTATTTTTCTTCTGTGAAGTCTTGAGAAACAACTTTAGCATAAGGATTATTAAATAACCATTGTCTCTGGAATAAAATGAGTATGGACAAAAGTATGATAAAGCCAAAAATATTAAATGTATTTTTTCTTTGGGGTGGTGAGGAGTCAGTAATCCTGTACCATCACTACTTCGCCTTATTCAATCATGATGGGGGGGGGGGCAGCAAGCAACACTTACTAGAAGAAGATTGTCCACAGACATATCATATAAGGTACTTCCATGAGTGAGGAGAGAGACAGAGATATGGGCTGCAAGTTCAGCACAGTACTGCTTGAGCTGGAATTGGAATGCAGCCTGTATGTCTCAGATATGCCCAAAGAAAGGATCCATCAGTGATATATATGATAATGACTTTATCAGTATCTAGGGTTGCCACCTTTCGATGTGGCTAAAATCAGAGTAAAGCTACACCCCTCGCATCACCAGTAACCCCACCCCCTCTCCTACCCATATTCCGCCCATTTTATGATGTCACAATTACATCACTTTGTGGGGAACACCCTCTTTTTCCATCCCTGCTGCCTGTTTTTGGCTGATTTACTATGCTTTTCTGTAAAAAAGCAGAGTAAATTAGCCGATTTACAAACTCCGATAGTCTGTTTGCTTTTTTGAAACAGAATACTGGAGTTTGTACAGTATGTTCCAGACTATCGGAGAATCAGTTTGATTTCCGGTTAGTCCAGAAAAAAAACAGAGGGGTGGCAACCCTATCAGTATCAGTAATCCCTGAGCATGCAGTCAAGTTGTGCCCTGGAATAGGATTCATCCATCAACAGACAATCTTTCAGTGCTTCATCCCATTTCCATCTCAGATAGTTAGATATTGGTATCCGACTCTCCTACCTCCTGCCAACTGACTAGTACCAGGGTGTTAGTCAAACACAGCTCAGTGATAGCTAAAGAAATATGTAAACGTGTGTGTGTATATATGTGTGACCACTTGTATTTGTGTATCTATATAGTTATATATTTGTCATTTATATATGTGTATGTATGTATGTAATGTGTGTGTGTGTATGTGATATATATAGATATATATGCATGTATATAGACACACACTTTTATGCATGTATGAATAGTATGTCTGTATATATTTTTTATATATGTGGGCGTGTGTGTGTGTGTGTGTGTGTGTGTGTGTGTGTGTGTGTGTGTGTGTGTGTGTGTGTGTAAACTACAAGAAAGACTCAGCTAAGCTAAACTCTTCACTGTGTAACACTTTAAATATCCTGTAATTAATGGACGCCCATGGGATATATCCAAGTGACCCTCTAGGGGCATAGGGTCTATGTTAAATGTTCGAACATCCAAAATGTCTTACATGGTCGAGACCAAATGTTCAACATTTGGATGTTCGATTATCAAATAAAAAAAAAGAAAAAAAGAAAAACACACTTTAACAGTGTGAGGAGGGGAAAGCCCCCTGCACCCCCCATACCCCCCTACTTATATATACCAATTCCGAGACTGCACTTCAGTGCAGAAAAGGGAAATTTTCCCTATCTGCACCATACAGCACCATTGAAAGTCAATCTTCGAACACTTAAAATTTTGAACGTTTGGTCTCGACCATGTAACGTTCAAAATTTTGAGCATTCGAAGATTTGTCATAGACCCGGGACATAGCAGTATTTCAGCTAGATGTATTCTGACTATCCATGGCTTTTCACTTTTTAAGAATATACCCATAAAGACTTAAAAAATTAAGAAGTAAAAAGGTACGGGCATTGAAAAGCAATGTGGCTGAAAGACTCTTCTTCTTCTTCTTCTTTCGGCTTTTCCTGGTTAGGGGTCGCCACAGCGGATCACCTTGTCCGCTCATGATTGGCAGTGGAGTTTTACGGTGTCGAGTTGCCAGCCCGGCGCCCAACCTTCCACAGAAGGCACACACACGCACACATAATGTAGCTGAAAGACTGGTATGTCCTTAAGGGGTCATTTGCATATATCTCATGTGGTTCCACTACAGGAGGTTTAAGGTATTACATAGTGGAGTGTAGCTTGGCTGGGTCTTTCTGACAGTTTTTACTTAATGGTTTGTTTGTATGACATTTTTAACCCTTTGGTTTATATATACATATGAACAACCACACACACATACACATACACATACACACACACATACAGATATGCACACAGATACACTCACACGTGTGTTTGTGGTTGTGCGTGTGTCTGTTTCTTGAAAAAAACTGAGGAAGAATTTTGTTATGCATACAATGTTTGTGTACACCTGCCTATTAATTATTCAGCTATTATTACACATACCTTTATCTGAAACACCAGGCTGACCTGAAAAAGGTCAACAAGGATAAGTGATGTACTCTGGATAACAAATCTAAATAAATAATTGCATAAATAAATACATAAAAACATAATTTCTTAATGTATGTCTGGCTTTGATTTAAGAGTTGTCCTTGTTTTAATTAATTCAGATTGTGTCACAGCGAGTCACATTCGTGCCTCAGAATAAGAGGGTCTGTGTTTCAGTTGTTGTCTGGGGTGCCTTCTGTGCAGAGTCTGTGTGTCCTTCCTGTGTTCATGTGGATTTTATTTGGGTGCTCTGGTTTCCTTCTACTTCCCAAAGACATACCAGTAGGTGGACTGGGAACTCTGCATTGTAGAGAGGTGTGTGCACAGTTTGTGTGTATGTACATATGTGTATTTAAGAAACTTTCCTAGCTAAGTGTAAATAACATGACTAATATCACCAAGAGATCAGGACACTGTTTTTTACACTAAAGCTACATTTCTTTTCTTATTCACATGGGTGGTCTGAGAATAAACTGTACTCCATTAAGGCATAATAGGCCCTACTGAAACCACACAGGGAGTTAAATTCACCATTAATTATATAATGAATTCCCATTAAAGCTACGTCCAGCCTCCAGACAGTTGCTGGTTGTATTTACAAACTGTCACTCTAAACAGGAAATCATTAATTAACTGCATTTTACTGTCTAATCTTTCTGATTAAAACTGCTGAATATTCTAAAATAGGTTTAAGACTGGTAATATGTGGCACTTGCCCTTTACAAAATTTCGATTGGTTCATTAGGTAGGTGCACATTTCTTTTATAAAATACATACTTTTTGGTCACTTATATTTTAATGTAGTATGTGTTCCTCAGGTCCTGGGCTTTGACTCCTGGCTTACTGTGAACTTGTTGTCCAGTGTGTGTATGGGGTATCCGTCAATTTGTCATGGGATATCCATCTGTCTACAGAAGGCAGGAAAACCTTAACTCAGCAACTGCAGCAGGCTAAAGAGTAAAGAAAAGAGAAATTATTGTTCACCCCCTAATGTTTATTCTCCACCTACCATAAGATTAATGTTTGTATATTCAAATTCCAAGCAGCACCTAAGCTAATCGTTCAGCATCTTTCAGATTTCATTTTTATGTGCAAGTATGCCATCTGACAATGTTTTACTGGCAACAGCAATGGATATAAATGTTTCAGTGATCTTTTTAGTGGTGGCAAAACATTTAATGTTTCAGAAAGATCTGTTTGGCTCTGCAATAGTGGAGAAGGAAATCTGTCCCTGTTTATGACTTTAGTAAAATTTGAAAATTCCTAAACTTTAAAAAATTGCTGTACCCCAGTATCTGGATTGAAAAGATTAAAAAATATTTATTGCTATTAATGAAAATTAAAACAAATAATAGGTACAGTTTAGGTAATCAATAAGTGTCTCCTTAAAGCCCACTGAGACAAGCCTTACAAGCGAAAAATGGTAACATCCAAATAATTTTTTACATAGGAAAGGATTGCTGTCCCTTGTACCCAGTAATTGCTATAGCGAACAATGAAATCACCAAAACTCTGAGCTAATTATATCATATGGTGTAAACTGCTTGATCAAACAAATTTTGATGATCAGTTGCCAGTTATCTAAATGACAGCCAAAAAAACTATTAAAACAAGAAAGCTGCATAGTGTTTTAGTGCCACAGTATCAGTTGCACAAAACAAACAACACGGATGTTTTAGAAATGATTCATATACAACAGTAGTTCTGTATGAAATTAAGAATTCATTTTATAAATTAAAACACATGAGATAATATCCCTAATGAGATGTAATACATACCACAGTCAATCTGCTAAATATAAATCCTGATAGTGGATCCCAAGGGAGAAGAAGTGTAAGTAATATGCCATCAGGTATCATCCTCTCTAGTACTATGGAATATTTTCCAGTCAGCTAATGAACACAGATCACTGGGGTTTCCTACATGTGAACTGTGATAACTAGAAAACTTAAGCTACTCTCTGTTAGTCTATTTTGGGAATATACTAAAAAAAATTACATTGATTTTCAGACATGCTAAAGTATGTGCAAAGAAACTTAGCTGCAGAGTGAAAAAAGAGCTACCAACACATAGTTCTAGTTTGGTACACCAGGTGTGATAGACATGAGAGTGAACAATAACCTGGTCTTCTTATGAGAAGAAATGATGCCCTGTTATTTTACTGACAGTACTAGATATAGTTTGTGGCAGGCTTTGGGTGTTTTATGATGGTAGGCATCTATATTCTTAGTATAGATAGACTCAGGGGGAAACAAAACCTTAAGCTCCTAGAAGCTGTACTTGTATTTCATGTCTGAGTGAAGACTGTTGCTACAGGTATGGCAGCTTGCATTTATTTTCCATATTATTACAGACCCAAGCCTGCTGCAGGTATGATGCATACAAGCAACCTCTGTGCTAGACTACCTACCACAGTTCATGGCTAGATCATTGACTGCCTCATTCCTTGGGATTTTATGGTTCTTGACATATTAGGACATCTTATCAATTTAGAGGTTCCACTCAGATCCATACTTCAAGCAGAATGACATACCAGAACCACTACAATGATCAAAGCAAAAGAACACCAGTAAGAGGCAAAGATGCTGCTCCATAGCATTTTCTGTGTGAGAGACCTCCTAAAGGGCCCCAAATAAGCCAATTCAGTCTACAGTTCTAGTTCCAGTGGTGAAACAGAGATACTATCCTAATCACTTGAGAAGACCTAGTCACAGGCCAAATTTAAGGAGGGAAGAGTATTATTTTTGATAAATGATTACTATTAGTGTCCTAGGATATCCACAAAAGGCATTTACATCAGTAAACATGCCAATGCACTGCTGAACAAGATGACAAAGTCTTATACAAAATTCTAGAAGATCGAATCAGTATTCATTCTAAATATACAATAACTATCTGAGATTCAAGAACTTTAGTTCAAAGATAGTAATGCCAACTCCAGCTAAGTGGTGCACACAACTGAAAATATCTTGAAATGCATATCATTACATAAATAGGTCTGTATCACTGTGTATGTATGAAGAGGAGCAGTATGTCTGCATGTGCATGGTGTACATGTGTAAAGGATGAGCATGTCTTCTATGAAGCAGAGGCGTGAGAGGAAAGATATACAAGCTGCAAACTCCATGTACTTATTAATGCTTTTAATTTGAATCTACATTTAGGACATATATTCACTTCTTCTGACTGGGCTTATTAGATCTCCTCTTCTTTTGCAAATAAAATCAGAAGTTTATAATCTGCAGCCTTTCTTTTTCATTTTCCTGTTTTGCAACCTGCACCTATTTTGTTAAGCTTAACTGTCCCTCCTTTTGTTGTCATTTTCTTTTGATGGCTCTCTAGAGAAATTCTGTTGCTTTGAACCCTTCTGTGAGCTGCTAAGGAGCTGCTTCCTGTGCCAAGGGAGTTTGAGTAACAGTGGGCTACACTTCTTCCTGTTCTGTGCATTCTGTCCCTTTTCAGTAGAACTGTATACACTGGCATCGTCGTGGTTGTCTGTGTGCCATACTTATATTACTGCCATAATATCAAGATCTTGGCTTTTGCCAAGTTGTAGCACATTGGCACTCATTTCTTTCATCTTGTTTGCACTGCCTCTTTTTTGCCTTCACCACAAACATATTAACTTTTATCTTCTTTTTTATTTACTACTTGTGTTCCCTGATCTTCTGTCTGCTGTAAGAACTTGCATATTCAATCACTCTGGTGTGTCATGTAAAGAGTTTTATAATTTTGGAGTTTTTCTCTGCAAAAACATAACAAAATAGTGCTGTTCAGCTACTTCACCGTAATGCAAGACAGAAATAGGCAGCAGAAAAAGGATGGCACTAGGAAATGATTGAAAGTATGCATAATTTATGGCCATGTACAAAGGGTGAGTTATGAAAAATGCTTTTAGACGTAGGCTATAGTTTTACGTATGGCAAATAATATTTTATTTATATGATTGAATTACGTGACAGCTGCACAGGTACTAATAATAACATTTCATACATCTCTATCAGTTTTGTATTAGGACTACATAATCACCTACCTCTAGTCTTTCCTAATGTTACCTTTAATAGCTTGTGATCTGTGTGCATTTATGGCTATATCTTGCAAAGAATGTGTGCTTATGATTTGGTGTCCTCCTAGTACAACATTTTAGACATATCTAGTTCTTGTCTACCCTCTCCCATAGAAGTCATCAGGGAAAGGTTTTGCATGATTTAATCTGATACTCCTTGTCCAGTATTGTGTTTAATTTAAATAATTTATATCAGAAGGAACCCTGTGTAATTAGGTGTCAATAGCCATTTAGCCTTTTACTGCTAGATTCTGCTGTGCATAACTATATTAGGCCAAAGGGCAACCAGTCCTTCCCACATATTTTTTTTATTTGGCATTATAAATATTACTGCGTCTTGGTATAGCCATTTTATCATGGTGCATTGCAGAGCTTCAAGTTGTATTGCCTTCATTTTATTGCATTTTTTTTCTAGGACAACGCTTCATTTTCCCTGAGTCATGAGATTACTCCTGGAGCGCCTTGCAACTCAGGTAGGAAAATAAACAGGAGATATCCAAAGTTTTTTTTTTTTTTCAAACTAGAAAGTTCTTCATAGTGTCTGTCTTTAAGGGAAGGCTTTTTCTAAAAATTTAACCAAACATATATTTCATATGATAACTCTTGAGGCTTAGTTTTGCAGTAGTGAAACTAATGTTTTGTGCTTCTCAGTTTTCTGTTTCATTTAAAGACTTATATTTTTCTATATGTTCTGCATTATTTGCTACTCCGTCACATTAACACTGGGAATTTGTGAGAACAGCAAAATGATTACATATATGTATTGCTTATTTGGTACTATTAAAGTTGATGCTTCAGTTCACACCATTAACTTTGCATACTTGGCAAAACCATTTCAATTACAATGAGAAGTAAATATTGTGGGAAGAAATATCCAGGGAATTGTTATGGCTAGGCTTGCATAGGCCCTAGGGCCGATAGCCTAGTACCAACCTATGAACCTATATTGGCAGAGTGGCTTTCTTTAACATGCAGTACAATACTGAGGAGTTGGAGGACATTAGCAGTTGGCATGGAGGACTAAAGCTGTGAGCTGTTAGGGACTTGTTTCCAGTGCTAAAGGTACAGTGTTGATTTCTTCCAACGTTATTTGCCTACTGTGTGACTCTGAGTAAGTTAATTAACCAGACAATGCTCCTGAGCCATGCCTGAAAAGGAACAGTTGTGTTCAGTGGGCTTATCCAGTCAACAAATAGATAAAATAAAGAAACACATCCAAAGCATACCTCTCAACCTGTGGATGTTGAAAACAGGAACAAAGGCCCTTGAAAAACATGAACATCCAGCTAAAAATCTGGTCTAACTCCACCACTTAGCAGCTGACTTACATAGCAGCATCACGGAGACAGCCTGAAACACCTGCTCACTGACCCATGCATGCTTTTGTCATGAAGGCTGGCACTACTAGTCTAGTAATCCCTATCCTATGCTGCACACGACTCCCTCTATGCAGCAAAATGCTGATGTTAAAGTTATTGGACAGTCTCCCCACCTGAAACAAGCAAACTGCCCATCTTCCCTTGTCAGTTTCACCAATACTTCAGCCACTAATCAAAACAAGGTCATTGAGATCACCGTCAGAGCTTTGGTCACTCTGCACTATGTAGGTAACATTAAAACAAGTCAATAATTATAAAAGGTTTATCATTTGTAGGACTGCATACCTGTACTAAATGCACTATTTTATAATATGCAGTTCAGTTGGAATTAGGGCATTCAAATGTATCTTAAAATCTCACATTGTTTTTAGTTTAAGAAATTCCACATTTGTGCTAAATTTATCTTTGGTGTTTGCCTTTGCTAAAGCACACATGTAATACCTGAGAAGTTGTTTGTTTTTATGCTGATCATATTTTGATGGAGAATGCATTTGCACTGGGCAGTTCAGTCTTTCTCTGCTGAGCTGGTAATTTTCTGCCCTGAGTGATTCTGTGCCTCTGATCAGTTGCTGCATTTCAGAACTAGCTGATACTGTTATTCTATTGACTAATTAATAATCATTTGTTCTTTTTTAAATCATCGCTCTCTAAAAGTACTGCTTGTACAGCTTTGTAATCTCTTCTTTATTCGTTGATACATTTTTGATGAGAAGCACAATGGTACAGTGCTAAACTCTCTGCTTCACAGCTGTAGAGTCTGGGGTTCAGTCCTGACCTCTGGTCATTATCTGTGTGTAAAGAGTTTGTACGTTCTTCCTTTCTCTGGCCACTCTGCTTTCTTCCAAAAACAACCTGGGAAATTTACAACATTAAGTTGTCCATGCATATTTCATTTACTCTTGGCCTTGGGGTGCTGGTTTTGGTTACAAAACATTTGAGAAGGAACAGATCACTTGCCTGTTTAATAAAGAAATATGTGCAAGCAGTTTTATGTATTCCATATGCTTGATTGCTCAGATGTCTGTCCATTCTGTAATGTATAATGTCTGCCTGTCTAATCTGTTGATAAAAAGCTGCAGGTCTGGCACAGTGCCATAGACAATTTTTATTATTATAAATCTCATCACAACTCCCTACTTAGCAATCCCAGATGCTGCAGGGCTGAAATCAAGACAATTCTGTCATACAAACAACAAGCTAATTCATCCTTTGACTGATGCTCATAAATAGGTCCCACACCTGCATCCCTATGTCCACAGTAGAAAATTTCCTTTCTCGTTTTCTTACAGTCCAAAGCTACTATTTTACACAAAATCCATTTTAGGTAGCAATATATACTCTCTTTTCCTTAAGCTTCTCAGTGACTGTGTATTCATAAATAGTTGTCTTCACCCCAAGCTTCTAAAAAGCCAGGGCCTTTACTGACCATCCTGTCATCTATATTAGCAGTCTCTCTCCTGCTGTGGTATTATTTTCCTCCAAATTGATCAGTATTCATTGTAGCTAAAACATTTCACACCTATTGTCAGCCTCCCCCTTTAGATAAAATGTTTGAAAATTCATCTGTACACAAATTCTTAGTTTTGTTCAACAAAAATAATATTCTCAGCTCCTCTCAGCATGTATTTAGACCGAGATTTAATACTACTGTGGAACTGTTTCAATCTACTGGCCTAATCAGTAACAATGTAGGTAAGGACATACTGTCAGGTGGTATCTCTGTTGATGTTAAAAAAGCTCATGATCGTGCTCACAGTTATCACATTCTTTCCCAGCTCACCAAACGCATCTACTCCTAAAAGCTATCAAGTCCAGTTGTGTCAAAGATATGAACTGCGGCATATAAATTACTGTTATTAAAATAATGAAATGTATCTATGTTATCACTTGATTTACAGTTGTTGCTGTTGTGTCTTTCGGCTTTTCCCGGTTAGGGGTTGCCACAGCGGAACTCCGGTCTGCTAATGATTGGCAGTTAATTTTTACGTGCCGAGTTGCCAGCCCTGACGCACAACCTTCAACGAAGGTACACCCATTCACGTATGTCTCCATGCAGAAGATGCTCTAGGTGAGAATCGAACCAGACAGCGTCTTACTGTGAGGCAACAATGCTACCGCAGCACCACCACCGCGGATATCACTTGATTTACAGTATGAATATATATTTATACATACATTTTATGTAGTGTATTTATTGTATATTATTATATGTTATTTGTTTTTCATTTGAATAGAATTTCTGTTTGCATTAGATCTTAATGCTTCATGTTTGGGTCATGGCTGAATATTATTTCTGGACCGGCCCACTTGCCAGGTTAATACATAAACATACAGATAAATAAATTATTTTCTAAAGTGAAGCCATCAGCATATTCCAAAAGGCCATTCCGAACTTGCTTTAGAAATTATGTTATTATAATTTCTTGCTAGATAGGGGATATACATCTTAAAATATTAATGGACTAGGTTCAGTGGTTATCTTGTCATGTGGTACAAAGAAGCTCTACAGAAATCAGTTGCAGTGTTTACCTTATGGAAGTTAGACCACACCCACTGTCTCTGCATGTTATACATGAATTCTTCTGGTGTTAACTAGGGCGGGGCCAGAAAATAACTGCCAGAGCTGGAAGACTACCTCTAGAAAAACGAAGACTTACATTTACTTTCAGAAGTCTATGTGGCTGGAGCTACAGAAATAGAATCCTCAGTGAAAAAAATACCTACATGGGGCAGTCACCTGCTCCTATTTTGTGTAGGACAGTCCCAGTTACGTGTTAAGAAATTAAATGTCCTGATTTTTATATACTGCAAGCCAGTTTTCTAACTCTCCAGCTTCAGTTCAATTTAAAATGGTTACTGCATGCAAATAAACACTGCTGTACTCTCAATGTATTTTAACAGTGTCTGTGAGTCACATGAAAACTTCTAATCAAAGAATAACTGCTCCCTGGCATTAGGTACTTCTGATTGGCTTACTCATTTGATTGGGGATGCACCCTTCTATCCACTGCAGAAACATTTACTAAATAAGCAAATGTAGAAGTGGTACTCCACAAAAAATGGGAGGTCATACTCAGCACTCTGTAACCAAGAGGATCACTAATATATCAATCAGAAGCAATGAGAACTAGAAATCATGTTTTAAAAGAACATTGCAGTAGCTCAGAGTTTCAGTCTTGGCCCCAGATGGCATGAAAAACTAGAGCGAGCAGGAGTATCTTTCCACTTTGCTTATCTTCTCAGAAATGACGTTAAGTACCACTGCTTTAGTGCCTGTATATGAATTGTGAGGACTGTTAAAATGCAGACAATATATGTAAGTGTATATTTTTCAATTAACATATCAAGAGAAATCACAGTTTAATACTTAAATGTATGGGGAAACCACAGTGCTATTTTACATTTGACTTCTTCTCCCTTTGAAACTATTAGTTTCAGGCCTTTTAGATAGTGTGAATCCCTAGCAAGGAAGTTAAAGACTGACTTTTATTAGTCAGAGGAAACTTGTTTCATAACAAAAGAAGGCTACCAAGATAGAGGTCCAGCACTCAAAAATGGAAACAAATGTAAACAAAAAGATGCACGAAGATGGCTGAAGACTAACCATTTTAATAACAAACAATAAAAATATAATACTAATAAGTGCTTTCACAATACAGACATTGCTTCATCAGGCAACAATCAGCACGACACTCCTTTCTAACATACAACCAATTTATGGCATCACATCCTCCTTAGATCTCTCAATATCATAAATGTCAAATATGTTCTTCCTTTCATTTTCTTGTATATAATGTATCTTACGTCATAAAACATTGTAGAAACCTTATAAAACTCAGTCGATGCATACTCAAGTCAAACACACTATAAGCAATAAAAGGCATCTGTGTGGGAAGGGCCAGGCTTCCAAGGCAAGTTTTAAGGAAACAATTTTCATTTAAGCCTGGAAACTTATCCGCTCGTAAATATAAGATCCCAGACTTGTTCTTTTGCTTCTGTCTTATTCTTGAGGTTCCATCCCCTAATATTGGTATCTACAACCTTGAGAACTAAAAATTTTAATCTGTGATGACTACCCTCTGCTTTTGTACGACGAGCTACCACATTATTCTGGTTATCCTTTCTGATATCCCTTATATGTTCAAGAATACGCTCCTTAAAGGAGCGATTGGTTTTTCTTATATAAAAAAGTAGCATTTTGTACAATATGAAAAGTATATTAAATTCCTAGTTGTACAATCAACATAAAACATACACTCAATTGAAAAAAACAAGTAGAAGATGGGAAAACATCATACCAGACTGTATAAAACTACAAGCATCACATTTCTGGCAGGGTTAGGTACTTTGGCATTGGAATTCAGATCTACCACTAACTGTTTCTTTCCTATAACATAATTGTCTCTTTTTGTCAATACATCCTTTATTATAAGAGATTTGTGGATGATATATTTCTGCTATGGGGGTCCCCTTGAATTATTGCCTGAGTTTATTAGGTATCTGCATTCAACTGTCTCTTTTCTGAAATTTACATATGTATTTTCAAGTGAGAAAATTACTTTCTGGATGTAACCATTAATAAATAGATCTGAGTTGTGGTATATAAGTACTGGTCGACATAGGAAGGCTTGGAAGAAAAATTCATTATTGCACAAAAGAAGAATGCATCCTCAACATATATCTAGGAGTGTACTTAAGGGTCAGTTCCTAAGGGTTATAAGGTTATGCAAAGTAGTGTTTCAGTGTCTTAAATCTGATTTTCTAGCTAGAGGATATACAGAAAAGGAGATGGATACATGCATCTCTCAGGTTTTATTAGAGTGAAATGGTAGGGGTAGAGCTTATTTTTCCCCACAACCACTGGTAAGTAGCGATGTACATGGTCACTGGAATGAGCAGAATGTGAGGATCCCTTTGACCTTTTGTAGTAATTTCAATGTTTTCTGTAATATTATTACAAAACACTGGGGTATGTGGAAAGCATCCAATGAATTGAGAGGTATTGTAGATGATACACCACAGTTCTCTTTTAGAAATAATCTTTCTTTAAAGAGACAATTATGTTATAGGAAAGAAACAGTTAGTGATAGATTTGAATTCCAACGCCAAGGTACCTACCCATGTTGGAAATGTAATGCTTGTAGTTCTAAACAGTGTGGTATAATGTTTTCCCATCCTCTATTTGGTTTTTCGATTGAGTATATGTTTTATGTTGATTGTACAACTAGGAATTTAATATACATTTCATATTGTACAAAATGCTAAGTTTTTATATAGAGAAAACCAATCACTCCTTTAAGGAGCGTATTCTTGAACATATATGGGATATCAGAAAGGATAAGCAGAATAATGCCTTAGTCTGTCGTACAAAAGCAGAGGGTAGTCATCGTAGATTAAAAGTTTTAGTTCTCAAGGTCGTAGATATCAATACTAGGGGTGGGGACCTCAAGAATAAGACAGAAGCAAGAGAACATGCCTGGATCTTTTATTTACGAGCGGATAAGTTTCCGTGCTTAAATGAAACCGTTTCTTAAAATCCATCTTTGAAAGCCCAGCCACTGCCACACTGATGCCTTTTATTGTTTATAGCAGTATTTGACTTGAATATGTATTGATTGGATTTTATAAGGATTCTACAATGTTTTATGATGTAGGATGCATTATATACAAGAAAATGAAAGAATATATTTGACATTTCTGATATTGAGAGATCTAAGGAGGACGTGATGTCATAAACTGGTTGTATATTAGGAAGGTGTGTCATGCTGATTGTTGTCTGATGAAGCAATCTTTGTATCGTGAAAACGCTTACCAGTTTTCCATTTTTATTGTCTGTAATTAAAGTGGTTAGTGTTCAGCCATGATGGTCGTGCATCTTTTTTGTTTACACCTTATTTCATAATCCTGGAAGGTATTATATAATATATCTGCCACATTTTTTAATAATGATATTGAGAGAAGACCTGAGGCAGGTGTGCATGACTATCAAAGAAGTTAGGAGAGTGCCTCTGAATGGGAAAAAGTAGCATTAGTTGATTTGACACCATGATCCCATACAAAAAATTAAAAAGGGTGCTGATGATAATGATGGTGGTGATGATTTATTTTTTAATCATATCTTACAACCTCAATATGGTATTTTGTCTGCCAGCATTATGTTCAGATAGGATGGGACTGGGCATTAACCTATAGACCAGGCAAACATGACCTCTAAGTAACATATAAAAACAGAATAAAATGACAATTCCTCCTCCTCCTTCTCATCATCATCATCACCCCCCATTTTCCATTTTTTACATGGACTCTTCTACCTTCTTCGATTGTCATGCTTGGCTGCTGCAGGACTTCTCTCACACAATCCATCCATCTCTTTGCTGGATGCCCTTGTTTCCTCTTGCCTTCTTCCTGTCTATCCCAAATCTTTTACACCAGATTGCCTTCTGATTTCCTGCACATGCCTGAACCACCATAATATGTTCTCTTTGACCTTCTCTGTAATTGAAGCTACATAGGCTTTTTCTCTGATATTCCACATTTCTTCATCTGTCCCACAGTGTGCATCCTGCCACCAGTCTCAGGAAATTCATCTCCATCACCTCTAACTTCCTCAACTGCTCTGCCTTCTCTATGCCTAGGTTCCTGTACCATACAGTAGTACCTGTTGCACCCATTGTATTGTACACCTTACTTTACAGCTTCTTTGTCATTCTTTTGTCACACACTACCCTGACACTCAGTGCCAGTTGCCTGTGGCCCCTCTGTTTCTAGCTTTGATCTCCTCATTCAGACTTCCCTTCTCCCCATCTAAACCTCCTGGATACTTGAAGCTGTAAACCTGCTCCACTATTTTCTGTTATATTTCATTTCTCAGCTTCTTCTCATTCCCCCCCATTTGCTGCCACAAATTCCTCAAGCTTTTCCAAATTAAGTTTTCCAATCCTATGATTTTACTAGTTAAAGAATCATTGTGCACTTGCAATTCCATGTAGGTGGCTTGCACAAAGCCTGCAAAAATACAGGATTGTATTCAACAATGGGTCAAGTCGGTGAGGTATAAAGTGGTACAGTGATCCCTTTGGAGTGACTAGACATGGCCTTTAGAATTAGATGGCTTTCTTGACTTGGATGATGCATACTGTTCACAGCTTAAACCGTTTTTAGATAACAGCATGCTACCATGAAATTGAAACATAATTTTTAATATTTTCACTTAAAAACATAAAACAGCTGGCAACTTGGATGATGCCTTCATTATGCTGTGATTTATTTGAAGACTGTACAAATACTGCATTATCTATAGTCTTACATTATAAAAGGAAGATTAGAGGCTGCTGGCCAGGTGGGTAATTCTTTAGGCAATCTAGATTTAGAGATAGCTTTTGAGGAAGGGGAAAAGGTCACTGAGATGTCCTTCTATACGACAGTTGCAGTATTCTTTACAATAGGGATCCTGTGCCTAGGGTAGCATGATGTCTGGCCAGTATATGAAAGCCTTAGGTTATATTAGGGATGCCGTACGCCACATGTATGTCCTCCATGAACAGCATAGGGCATAAAGGTTGATGTGTGGACGTACCATCCTCAGAATTTCTTTGCTGCCAGTCTGAACACCATCTTCACTTGCTGGTTTGAACAGTCGTTTATCTGCACTTACCAAGCTGTTTTCCAGATAAGTGCCCCATTGGGGGGTTTTCTTCTTATATTCCTTTATTTTTTGTGGTTGTTAGCTTAATGTCATCCAGAAAGGGGAAATGCCATTGTGGGAGACAGATTCCCCATAAGGACCTTCACGTGCAGTGTTTGTTTTGCTTAAGTGCTTCTCATGACAATATATCTTGTCCTATTTGTCAGGCATTTGTTCCAAAGGCCTTGCATAGCTGTCTCTCCTCTTTACCTATTTACTTAGAGAACCAATGTCTTAAATTGTTGGTTAAAGGTACCATGGAGAAATATTCCCAGCCCTAGGACCAGCCCTCTAAGAAGAAGAAAGCCAAGAAAGCTTGGTCAGATTCTACAGCTGTACCTTCTCCACTGGGCATCTATCTCAAGGCTGGTGAAGGCCCAGAGGACCACATAGGTTTTCAGTTGGATTCCTCTACTGTGACAGTTTCGTAGGCAAGCATGGATCTAGCTTCTCACATGTTCCTGGAGACTATGCAGACATCCATTTCAGATGTTTAGAGGTGAACTATGACTGATTATTTCTGAAGGGCGTAGGAGTGTTCCACAAATCCTTGTTAGAGAGGAGATTCCCATTACACTTAGAGTGTCTTCAGGGGTCCGAGCCAACTAAGATCTGTAGAGCTGATGTGCCTTTGAAAAAGAAGCAGAAAACTAATCATCTGCCTCCTGCTCCCAAGGATCCTCAGTGTGAATGGCAGGATTTCACACAGGGTCTGTTTAATGCCCTTATTGCTTTGAAACTCCCTCAGGGGGGTCTCTGTTCCTGCTCTCCCTTGGTCTTCTACTCCTCCTAAGAGGCATAGGGAGCAGATTTCATCTAATGAGGATGTGGATACTGATGAAGAATTCTTGACCTGTTCTTCCAGATTCCCTCTCCCTTGAACTTTGGCTCTGAAGAGGAGGAATCTATTAGTCCTGATTCTCTTTTTGAGGAGATTACTATTGGTGATACAGTTTCCAGTATGATGGAGTTTTTTAAGTGGGACTGTACAAAGGTCTCAGATGTCCAGCAAAGGTATTATGAACTCCTTCAGATGGAGTTGCTGAAGTCCGCTGCTGTCCTTCCTGTTCTTGCTGCCTTGCTAGATGCTGTTTCTGCAGCTTTTCAGGCTTCTGACTCCCAGCCCCTTGCTTCTAAGAAACCTGATAGCTTTTATTCCTGCCTGAGTATTGCAAATTCCTTTACAAGTGCCCCTCTGCTGACCCTTCTGTTATTTCTGTTGCTTCTGATAAGCCATCTAAGCTTTTACCTTTAACACAGCTGCCCCCTCTGACAGGGGCAGTAGAACTATGGAGAAGTTGGGTAAGAAGGTATATACTGCTGCTACCCTAGCCTTTAGGGCTGTGAATTGCCAGAGACACATGCCCAGACATATTTTGTGTTTTTGGCTCTTCTCTCTCAGGCCAATTAAGTTATTTCAGATCTTTCTGACTCTGAGGAGAAGACTTTAGCTCTTTCTTTTCTAGTGACTTCTTCTCATGTTGCCTGCCTTTCTATTAAATGCAGCTGTGATGCAGCTGATGCCTTGTCTATGCCTGTTGCTTTTGGTTCTGTGTTGAGGAGGTATTTCTTGCTTCAGCTTCAACCTTTCCCTGATGATATTAAGGCTAAGTTGATGGATGCCCCTCTAGATAAACATCTTTTTGGTACTGCTGCTGAGCTATTTAAGTGCCTTCATGAAAAGAGTAAGGCTTTACAGGATTTGAAAAATATTTTTGTTTCACCTGTTCCCATGTTTCAAAGGAATTACCCTAACAAACCTGCCTTTGTCTAAGAAGAGATTTTCTGTTTGTTGTCATACTCATAACCTGGATCCACTTTTTGTGGAAGTTCCTTTGGTTCTCTCTTATTTGTGTGAATTTCTCACTGCTGGGTTGGCATACTCTTCTGTTAAAGCCTACGTGTTGGCTATTTCTGCTTGTCTGCCTTTGACTCCACTTTTAGTTTCTAGATTTGAGATCAAACAATTTCTTAAAGGTGTTGTTCATATTAGGCCTCCCAGGAAGCGTATTCCTCCTTCATGGGACCTTAATTTTGTCCTGGAAAAATTGACTCAGGCTCCTTTTGAGCCTGCAGCTTCAGCTTCCTTACAGCATTGCTCTTGGAAGACTGTTATTCTTTTGGCCCTTAACTCAGCCAGACAGGTTTCTGAGCTGCAGGCCCTTATGGCTATTCATTCCTTTTCAGTTTTTCATAAAGACAGGGTGTCTCTTTGTACTCATCCTTCTTTTATGCCTAAGGTGGTTAATGAGTTGTCTCTTAATCAGTCTATTCATTTGACCACTTTTTTCCCTTCTCCACAGTTTGCTAGTGAGAAGGCTCTTCACACCTTGAATTTGCAGAGAAACTGTGATATTATTTGGGTAAAACTAAAGCTATTCATAAATCTGAGCAGCTTTTTGTTTCATTTCATCCAAGGTTTTAGGTTTGACTGTTTCTTAGCAAACTATTTTTTCTTGGATATCTAAAGCCATTTCCTTTTGTTAATCCTTACATGGGAAAGGCCTTGCCTCTTCCATTAAGGTTTATTCTACCTGTGATTTGGCTTCTTCTGATGTTTTTTTCAAAAGTTTGGATACTTGTTTCATTCTTGAGGCAGCTACTTGGACTTCTGTGCATACTTTTGCCAAGCACTATAAGTTGGATGTTGTTTCTAGGACTAGAGCCAGATTTGCCAGGGCTATTCTCTTTTAGGCCTAGTGGACTTTCCCGTTAAGCAAATGCAATAAATAACTAAATATTTATTCTGAATGGCTTTCTTGAGGTCTGTGCTGGAACTTCTCCCAACTTTCTTACTGAGCTTTTGTACTCTCCCAATTTGTAAATAATCCTCCAACAGTCATGTAGAAGGGTATAGTACAGTTGTGTAAAGTCTTACCATGACAGTAGATATTCTTCTCTTAACTGTTGCAGTATTCACTCCATCCCCTTGTTTCTTTCTCCTTCTGGATGCACATGTTCCTCTTTTCTCCTTGGACTGTTGTTCCTCCTGGGGCTTTTTAGTTCTGAGGAAGGTACGTCTGTACATCACATTTATTCCCTACTCTGTGCATAGGGAGCATACATGTGACATATGACTTCTCTACTACCACCTAAGGCTTTTGTAAACTGGCCTGATGTTGGGCTGCCCTAGGCAAGGGATCTCTATTGTAAAGAATACTGCAACAGTGAAAAGAAGGACATCTACTGTTATGGTAAGATTTTACACAACTTTCCTTTCTCTTTTAAAACAAAGAAAATGGATAATGCAGAGAATGACTGGGCTAGTAACTCCCAAACAGGATTTTGCCAATCTGATTTGGCTTAGATCATGTCCATAGTAAGCACCTACTGCTGATGCCCAAAATAAGTATAGTGCACATAGGAAACCAATCACACAACATCATTATAATCAAACTATCAGAGTGTACCTCAGCAACAACGTGCCTCTATCACTTCAAGCAAGGATCCGTTGCTGCTCTCAAATGATGCATATTGGGAGAAGGAATTTCTGATTTTAGCAACCTTATCTGAAAAGAACCATATAGGTTTCTCAAACTGATGAGTTAAAAAGTCTTCCTTGGCCGTTTGACTTTGAGGGGTGTCTTAAATTTATTAGTACTGAACAAGCAGGCACATAGAATTAACACAAATCTTCTCTTTCTTTGTAAATACTGAGCATGGGTTCATTTAACAGCTGTGCTTTTTCAGTATCTTCTCTTTTAACAGCTTCTTTCCTTTTATTAGGTGTCTCTGTTTGTCTTTAACCCTTCAGATATCTTAAGAAATATTGTAATTGCTTTTTTGAACAAACTGTATATATATCCTTTACTGTCTTTCTTTCTGCCTTTGTGGATCCTTAAACTGTTGAAGTTCCTTTTTTAATTGAACTGGTTTCCTTAATTCGGCCTGGGACATTTAGTTTGGAATTGCATTTTGTGTTTCTAACTGCCTTACCTTTTAACTCTTTCTCATTTATCTCCTTGTATATTTCCATATATTTCATGAATTGTATATATATATATATATATATATATATATATATATATTTTTTTTTTTTTTTGCTCTGATGCCACATTGTTTGAGAATACCAATAATTTTCTATTTTTCTTTTTGATTTGCAGATTTGTTTCAAGCAAAAGTGCATTGCTTTAATGATGACAGTTGTTGATTATTTCGCATTGGTAGTGCCCAGCAGGAGGAATATTTTAGAAGAATAAAATTAATCCTGAAAATGACGTTGACATCTAGGAACAAAATTCAAGCTATAAACCAATTTGCTCTTCCTGTCCTGACTTACAGTTTTTGAGAGATTGACTGGCCCCAAATGGATGGATAGATTAGACAGGAAAACAAGAAGGATGCTTCCTGCTCATCAAATGATTTATAAAAATCAGTACATACCAAGATCATATATTCTCCATTTAGAAGGAGGCATGGGCTTCCTTGAAAATGATTACATTTATAGATCTGTGATTGTGGGACTGCACATGTATCTGCTGACCTCACAAGACCCAAATGTAGTGAAAGTTTTGCAACATGAGAATAAATCTAAAATGAATTTTCTGCTTAGTCTAGCAGAAGCATATTGGTGTCAAGCAGGAATAGATATCAAACCAGAAGTAGATAAAAATCAGGCAGCAACTGCATGTGCCAAAAAACAAAATAAAGAATATAAGGTGAAGGACCAGATGAGAAGGCAAGAAATGTGGAAAATGCATAAATATAGTTGCAAGTACAGAAAACTTTTGGAAAAACCCCATGTTGATCAGTATTGAATGCAGGAATGGTTAAGGGCAGGCAAATTCAAACCAAAAGATGAAAGGTTAATATTGGCAGCCCAAGATAGTGGGCTACGTACACATGAAACATGAACATGAACATGAACCACAAAGCATCATAGAAAATGATGGTCTGCATCACATGGGATCACCCATTACCAACAGTTCAAAAGATAAATGCGAGAAAAACAAGTATAGCGGTCCATGAAAAGAAGACAAAATAACATTGTTCATTGAAATCACTACATACAGTGACTACAGTTTTGCGTGCAGAGAGATACAAAGTCATAAAATATCAGGATTTGCAGGCAGAAACAAGAGCAATGTGGAAGAAATATACCCAGACAGTTCCAACAGTAGTAGGAGCAACAGGTCTTATAAAAAAGAATCTACAATTGTATTTAGATATAATACTAATACATGTAAGGATGTTTGCAGATGACATTGTGATCTGTAGTGGGAGTAGGGAACAGGTGGAGGAGACCCTGGAGAGATGGAGATATGCTCTAGAGAGAAGAGGAATGAAGGTCAGCAGGACTAAGACAGAATATATGTGTGTGAATGAGAGGGAGGATAGAGGAATGGTGAGGATGCAAGGAGTACAGGTGGCGAAGGTGGATGAGTTTAAATACTTGGGGTCAATAGTTCAGAGTAACGGTGAGTGTGGAAGAGAGGTGAAGAAGAGAGTACAGGCAGGATGGAGTGGGTGGAGAAGAGTGTCATGAGTGATTTGTGACAGACGAGTACCTGTAAGAGTGAAAGGGAAGGTCTACAAGAGGGTAGTGAGACCAGCTATGTTATATGGGTTGGAGACAGTGGCATTAACAAAAGGCAGGTGTTTGAGCTGGATGTGGCAGAATTAAAGATGTTAAGATTTGCACTGGGTGTGAGGCGGACAGGATTAGGAATAAGTATATTAGAGGGTCAGCCCAGGTTGGAAGGTTTGGAGACAAAGCCAGAGAGGCACGATTACGTTGGTTTGGACATGTGCTGAGGAGGGATGCTGAGTATATTGGGAAAAAGATACTAAGGATGAAGCTACCAGGTAACAGGAAAAGAGGAAGGCCTAAGATAAGGTTTATGGATGTGGTGAGAGAGGACATGCAGGTGGTTGGTGTGACAGAGCAAGATGCAGAGGACAGGAAGAAATGGAAACAGGTGATCTGCTGTGGCGACCCCTAACGGGAACAGCCGAAAGAAGATGATGACTAATACATGTAACTATATCCCGCGGTGGTGGTGCTGCGGTAGCGTTGTCGCCTCACAGTAAGACGCTGTCCGGTTCGATTTTCAGCTAGAGCGTCTTCTGCGTGGAGACATGCGTGAATGGGTGTACCTTCGTTGAAGGTTGTGCGTCAGGGCTGGTAACTCGGCACGTAAAAATCAGCTACCAATCATTAGCGGACCGGAGTTCCGCTGCGGTGACCCCTAACCGGGAAAAGCCAAAAGACACAACAACAACAACAACTAATACATGTAACTCTGTATGAATTGCAGAAGTAGTCATTACAAGGCACATTGCCGGTGCTGTAAACAGCACGTCTGCCTGATATCAAAGAATGAAACAATATTAATTTCATGAACTTTAATTCTACTTTGACTTAGGAATGGGGTCCATTCCCATCATGTTATTAGAAACCCAAAAGACTTGGAGAAATTAAAAGCGAGAAACTTATAACTCAGTAAAAATGTCTTTTTTAAAAATACAACACATCTGTGCACTTTCGTTTTCTGTAAGGAAGGGCTAAGGGTTCCTGAACTTTGCTGATATTTACACCGTTTTTCTCTTTATGGCCATGCAGCTCAATTTTCAGTGGGCACACTCATTCCTGCATTCATAGGTTCAAAAGTAAATATTTCATAGACCATTACAAGCTTGACAAATAACCCATATTTAAAAGTTCATCCAGCCTCAAGAAGGGCAATACAAGATAGACTGGGGGGGGTTCAGGCTACCCATCCGAGTCTCAAAGTTTAACTTGAAGATAAAGGATGCTCTGCTACTTACATGTACTGGAAGTTTGTTCTACAGGTGGGGGAGACATTAAGCTATGAAAGTATTACGCCAATCTGTCTGTTGAAGAAAGTTCCTTTAGCTTGCTGTTTGGAGAACTATTTGATCTGCAAAGGAACAGGTCAAAAAAGGGTTTGATCTTTCATAGTTTTGAAAAGCTGGACACAGATTCCTATGTAGGAGTCTATAACAAAATGAGTACAGAGTAAGGGCTATCAGTCTGTCCTGATAATTAAGGTTATCGAGGCTGTTGTTCTTTACAGGTCTCTGAGATCTCTCAAGCTGAGTGCTATGCTTCAGCAAATGCATGTCAAAAGACCTATTATATTCAATAAAGGGTGAGATAACATGAGTAAGGGGAATTAAGACTTCTGTGGACGAAGAGAGATGTCTTAGGAAATTAGATTAGCCAGACAGAAGGCTTTCCAAACTTCTACAGAGACATGATGGTCAAAAGGTAAGGAGCTGGTAGAAAGAGTGCCTAGATCTTGTGTGATAGTGTCTGATTGGATGAATATGTCACATATATGGCATGGGAAAAGGTTTTATTTACCAAAATTAAGTACTCTACATTTTTTTCACATTTAATTTGAGGCCATTTTCCTCGCACCAAATGTTAACAAGATCTAACCAATTTTGGAGCAATTATGAATCAGTAAAAGGATGAATAACATCACCCAGATTACAGTCATCTGCAAACTTAAATAACTGTAGGCAAAGAATGTTGGCCTGAAAGGTCAAGAAATAGATGCCAAATAAAAGAGCTCGTAGTGTGCTATATTGTGAACATCACCTCTACAATTACATTAAGTCCCAATTTGCAGTTATTGTGGCATTCACATCACTGGCAGCATACTTTTGAAACTCCTTTTCATCAGTAAGCACAATTTGTCACAAGACTGCAAGAATATTATATCTTATTCATTTGATTACTCTCCACAGGTGGCCAGTTTGTTTTTCTTACATCTCAGCTGTACAGATCTTGCACAGTTTCATGTACTACCAGCTGTTGCAGTCTCGTTGTAGAAGTAGTGGAAGTCTCAGTTACTCACCACTTACACAAAATGTCACTGCATTTTGCTGTCTGCTTCTGCTGTGTTTACTACTTCTTACTAAGCTCTCTTATTCACCTTATTTCTTTTCTCATGATTATCCTTTGGTTAAGTATTATTAAATATTAAGCTGGTCACCTTCATCTTTTGGCCTAGAAAGGCAAAAACGTAATTACAACCAAACTGACTTGAGTTTGATTAGCAGCACAGTCTTAGCTTGTGCACTGCTCTTCAAGGGAAGGTGAGGGTGTATGCTTAGAAGCACTCTCTCAGTGATAGAATCACTGATGTAGTGCAGGGATCACATGAAGGTACTCATTTTCAGTGGCAGCAGGGCCAAATGATGACATCACTTGGAGGCATAGTAGTGTGCTGCAAAGGTCCATTGCACACCAAGCTTTTGAGCTTTACTTAAACAATAAAGAAAACAGTGTAAAACAGATTAAAATATACATAAGTTGGCACACTCAGAGAAATAAAATAAAAGACAAAAAAATAGAAAAGATTCATACAGAAAAACCTAAGCTCCAGATGCCAAAGTTCCCTGTCTATATCTTACTACAGAAAAACTGATCCTAACTGTTACAGGTAAGAAAGTTAGTAACTAGTATTTATTTTACATTTGTTGACCAGGATAGTCTGACTGGATACATGTCCATTTTCAGTGGAGGCCCGGGAGAAGAGCTCCAGTAATAACCACAGATGGGACCACAAAAAACAAGACAGCATCAATTCCTTTTAGTTTACCATCCCAGCAGAGTGCTGCCCCCCTGACATCTCAGATGCTCAGGTAAGAGCCACCCTCTCCAAAGCAAAAAACACAGCATCAATGGGACCAGACGGTGTCCCGGGCTGCATCCTACATGAACTCCAAGAAGAGCTAAACCCAAACATAAAACTACTGTTCAATCTCAGCCTTACTACAAGATATATACCCAAAGAGTGGCATACAGCAACAGTGGTCCCTCTCCACAAAGGTGGTGCCTCAATGGATCCTGGAAACTATCGCCCCATAAGCCTGACTAACCTGGTCTGCAAAGCTATGGAAAGGATCATCATGGACCTCATAAATAAAGATATTGGGGACCTACAGACACTGGATCCTACCCAGTTCGGCTTTGTTAAGGGCAGATCCTGCCTCTTAAACCTGGTCGATTTCTTTGAAACAGTCACCAAGGCCATTGACGAGGGGAAGGTGGTCCACACAGCCTACCTGGACCTTGCAAAAGCCTTCGATACAATACCCCACTCGGGCATTATAGATAAGGTTACCAGCTTAAATATAAACCCCTATGTCACTAGATGGGTTGCAAACTGGCTCAAGGACAGAACCCACATGGTTAGAATTGCTGGAGCCATGTCAGACTCCAAACCAGTTACAAGTGGCGTCCCACAAGGCTCAGTCCTGGGACCTCTCTTGTTCGGTATATATTTCTCGGAGGTGCAGGCCAACACGGAAGGACTGTGGCTGACCAAGTTCGCAGATGACTGCAAACTGGGTGCCATAATTGACTCTCCAGCCGACACAAGCATCCTCCAAAAGGGCCTCATAGAAACAGACAACTGGTGTCAGAGCCATGGCCTCAAGCTAAACTCCAAAAAGTGTATAGTCATCCCCTTTGGCAAAAACAAAGTGCCCACAAATTACAACATAGGTGGTAATCCATTAGGTACGGAAGAAGTAATTAGGGACCTGGGGACCCAAGTTGATAGCAATCTCTCATTTGACAACCACGTGGCCAAAGTGGTTAGAAAAACATTTTATATAGCCCACCTAATCATGAAGGGATTCACATCTAGATCAGGGGAGGTCATCGTGCCTCTTTACTCATCCCTCATCAGGCCCATAATTGAGTACAATGCCCCTTTTGGGCTGTACCTTACCAGACACCTGCAGCAACTGGAAAGACCCCAAAAGTACCTCACCAAGAGGATCAAAGGGCTCAAACAGATGCCATATGCTGCCCGGTTAAGGAAACTCCAGCTCTACTCAGTGGCATACCGCCTGCTCAGAGGCGATCTGTGCCTGACGTATAAAGCCATGTCCAACCCGGAATTAATGGACATGCTGCACCTCAGAAAATCCAAATCCCATCAAGCTACGCGCTCAAGAGACTTGAACCTCAGCACTGAAATAAATAGGACATGCTGGAGGGACAGATTCATAACCCAGAGGCTCCCTTCACTCTGGAATAAAATCCCAGTCCAGGTTAGGCAGAGTCCCTCACTAACTCTCTTCAAGAGGAATCTTGATGAGTGGATGGGAGATAGTAGGTTTATCCCGGGTATCACTTCTGTGCCACTGTTAGACAGAGGCACAGTATACTAACGTCGAAAAAGGGCATAGCAAAATAAATTTAAAATGGGTGGCGAAAGCCAAACACATTCTGGCTAGGCTTATAAATGCCCTAGGGCAGATAGCCTAGTATGAACCTATGAACCTATGAACAAAGCAAAGCATAGCATACACACACTTATACAGAATGCTTTCCGCCTGCCCCCAATGTTCATCACATGACATCACCTTCCTAACATGAAAGAACAAAAGTAGTCAAACCAGTTTTTGTCACTGTACCAGCAGAAATTGCCAATGCACATCTAAGCCGTATTTCATACCTTGAATCCATCCCATGTAATCTGTTAAATCCGACAGCAATCACTTTTCAAAAGAAAGTAATTTCCTTGTCTTTTATCTTTTTTTTTTTACATTCACAAGAGAAAACAGCAAGTCTGGAGATTCAGTGCTCTTCAAAACACATCTTCCATTCTTTTATATTCATAATGAAAAATGTGAGTCATTCTTAAGATATGAGAGCAGCACTCTGCATAAGCTGCAAATTCCACTTGAATTTGCACTGGCTTTGTCCTTGTTCTAATCCAGACTAACACTCCCACCCTTACCCCCCCACCTAGACTCTTAACCTAACTATACTACCACCACTACTAACCACAGTCAGAATTAGCTAGTTGTCTTTACATACTTTAAAATCTTGTCTGACAACTTTGTTACTAATATTATAAATAAGAAACTATCTTAACTTGCAACATTTACTGTATATACTGTTGATAATCAATATCTTGTTATTGTATTAAAGCCAACAACCTGTAATGTTGTTTACTATTGCTGCAACGTTGTTTCTCTATTTATCATGTACATGATGTTGGAGCTTTTCTCCCCGGTCCTGCACTGAAAAAGGACCTGCGTCAGTCAGAATTTCCTGGTAAACAAATGTAAATAAATAAATAAGAATGAGAGAGAAGAGAAAGAACACGTGACGTATTTTAACTGGTGTATCCTTTAGCCTAATATTATTCCTAGAATCATATTTATTCCCCTTTAAGAACCTCAAGCAAGTCTTCTTGAGGCATTCCTCAAGAACAGAAGCTTGGAACAAGCAGTCTTTTGGCACATTACTCCATACCATTTCCAGAGAGACCATCTCCATTAGTATGTTAGATAATTATATTATAGGACTGCAAAGCTAAACTCCGTCTAAGAGGAAACTTTCCATTCTGTCCATTTGTTTGATATAACCATTTACCAGAGTGACCTTTGCAAACCCACACTATACCCAGGCACTCTTTCTTTACGGCTGCACAGGATTTCTCCCTGAGTTGAAGTCTGTGGCCCAAGTACACAATAGGTTGCTCCTCACCCTCTCTGGAAAGCTTTCTAAGTGCACCTCATGCCTCAAAGACAGAAACATCTAACTGTACAATTAATTTTTGACTACACTGAAGAGTGGCTAGAACAGGGGACAGCTTTCCTGAGCATTTGCAATGCCTGCTTACAGGACAGTGTCCACACAATCTTATCTTGTTTATTTTTCCTTGAAGGGTCTCTGAGGGAACTAGCTGTCATGGTACACTGGAAAATAAGAATGCCCATACCTGTTTCTTGACAATAAGGATAGGCCATGTCTGAATAGCTTCAACCTTGGTAGATTTTGGCCTCATCTTTCAATCACCCACTCTATGACTCAGATGACATACTTCTGTCATAACCACCTGGCACTTGTTACCTTTGATAGTTACACCAGACTTGTGCAGCCTAGCCAACACTTCCCATGATTTGTTGTGCCACATATTCTGCCCAGGACTGACTATATATGGCAATGCCATCTAGATAAGCAAGCGCATACTGGAAAGTCGACAGGACATTCTTTATACCAAAGGGCATGTTTGTAAACGCATATGACTCCAATGGAATCAAGGATACCTGCTAGTATCTCTTATTCAAGTTAATAACAGATACTTAGCCCTATCGAGCTCCACTAAGGCTTCATCTGTCACTGGCATGGGGTAAACACCTAACTTTGTGTGACTGTTCAGTTTCTTACAATCTATACAAAACAGGTGCTGCCATTGTTCTTTTGAACCAGCACTACTGGTGAGATGAAAAAAATGCTAAATTCCTAGATTATTCCCTGTTTCAACATGTCCTTCAGTTCTTCTTTCAGAGTTTGTTTGGCTAGCTCTTTCAGGCACTCTGCGCTTCAGCGCTTTAATTAAATGTTGTTTTTGGATTTATCCTTTGGCTACCTTTGGCTACCTGGTGGTTCTGGTTCAGTTACTTACTGAAGATTTGCCTATACTTGGAAGGATCGTTGGGAACTCTGCCTCCTGGTTCATAATTGTGTTTTTTTAGTTGTCAGTTTCCTTGGTTTACTTAGTATGGCGTCTGAGTCTGTTTGTGACCCAGTCAGCGAGTTTCCCAACGCTACACCGGAGCTACTAAAGTCCAATACACCAGGTATTGCTATTCAGCCTTCTATTCCATCTGTTATGTCTCCGGAAAAACACAACATTAGTATTAAATCCTTGGACTTACTATTGAGTAAGCTGGACTCTATGTTATTGAGAATTGAATCGCTAGAGAAGGCACAAGGTTATCAATCTGCCTTGGTGTCTAAGAGTAATGTACTGTGCAATCGCGCTACTACATTTAATTGTGCTACCTTATCTGGTTCTCAGAAAGTAACTAATAGCGTTACCGCTATTGACAGTCTGGTTCCTTATGGTTTAACAGAGAATGTCACGAGTATGCACGAAGCAGACCAGCTGGTTAATAAAAAACCATCAGACTCCACTCGCACTTTGGACGTTAACGTCACTGAGGTAGCAGGTTCGGTTGACGCCAACCATGAAGGGCAGAGGAGAATTCCGGCCGACGAGGATTATTTACAGCAGAATGCCTCTGGTTTTCCGTTGAGTATGCACAATTCTTGTCCTTTGGGGCAAGTCAACACACCTGATTTATCACCAATGGATATTAATGCCAGCAGTATTATCCCCTCTGTAAGTCGCCAACCTGAGGGGAATATGTCTTTTAACAGGAACTGTCAGCTAGAAGTGAATAACGCGTTTCCACCACCTCTGGGGAACAACAGGGTGCAGCCTCTGGTGAGTAACAATACCAGTAATTACCCTAATTTTTCGAACTGGATTGATGCTAATCCTTCTTTTAACACTGAGGCATTCGTACTATCTGCTCAGGGCAACAACATTGAGCCTGATATATCAGGTAACTTGAAATCACTTGACACTATTTTACTTAAAATCAAAACATTAAATCTTGAAATAGCTTATTTCAATGAGTGTTTGGCTCGAAGAATAGTGCCAAAAGGCTTAAGACATTTCCAGTATCCAACTGGTTTAATTGCAAATTCTGCTTTCCATCAGGAACTGGTCTCTATGTTTGATAGACATGGGTTTGAGTTACTCAATGTGATGAGTAAACACTATGCAATACAAATTGATGACCTTAATCGTGAAGCTACTATGTTGGATAGTGTTATTAAATCTGATTTGTTGTTTGAAAGATATAGATTTGATTATGTCAGATTGTTTAGCAGCATTTATGAATATCTTGTAAAATTAAAAACTGTTAAGGCTAAAAAACTTGATAGGGCTTCCAAGGCCTATAAGGAAGGGGTTGCTTACCCTAAACCTCCCTTAGGACAGATTTGGAGGGGGTAACTCTGTACCTCACACAAACACCACCAACTATAATCAACTTAATGATGTTTCCGGTGGTGTTTCTTGTAATAACAACAACTTGGGTGATACCCAGAATGATGTTTTGGTTGGTAGTGACAGTGTACCTCCTTTTGAATTACGTAGGCGTGAGAGGATCCAGAATAGGAATAATTGCAACAACTGTAACAACAACAACCCTCAGGATAATTTTTTAGGAGCGAGACCCAAAGTTCAACGTCAGTGGCAGAACCGTCCCAATCAAAGGAGGACCAACCGGTAACACCCACTGCCTTCCAGCCATGTAATTATTTTACTTCGCCTGTTGACATTGTTAGTACTCCAGTATCTCCTGCCCTGTCGGAAGTTGTTGATTTAGGTTTTGGTAATGCACAGCATGGGCCAATTATTAGCACTAACACTTTGGGTGACTTTCAAGTTTATAATTTTTCTAAAACTGTCATTTCTACTGACATGGCAGACTTAATGGCGAAGGGTCTTACGTACGTACCCCACCATCATTTGGATTTTGTTAAGGCTATCATTGATATTAAAATCTTCACCAGGAAGGTTAACTTTAAACTTATGATGGGAGGGGGAGCTTATTTGGACTCTACTAGTCAGTTACATGTGTCTAGCACCTTTAATCCTCCACTTCATCCGCTTTTGTCTATTTTTGAGCAGATGTGTGAAGTAGATATTAGGAGTCACACTAATAAATTCAAAAATTCCACCCCACGTAACAATTTGGAGGAAATCGAGAGTATTCATACCCTCCGTGCTAATAATTTACATATTTGTAAACCTGATAAAGGTGGGGGGGTGGTGATTTTTGAAAATAATGATTATTTCGACAGTATGACGTTGTTACTTGACACTCCAGCTTATGCACTGAGTTCCAAGAATGAGATTAACAAAGCATATAGGACTATCAAGGACCACATTGATGAGATGTACCTGGAAGGGAGGATTAACCAGGATTTATTTAATTACATGTCTACTTCCTACCCGAGGATTCCGTATTTCTTCGGAATAACGAAAATACATAAAAATGTAGCAAATCCTCCTATGCGCCCCTTGATTGATAGTCGTGGGTCACCAACTTATGCCTGTGCAAAAGTTGTTGATCATATATTACAGAAATACATCCCACAAGAGGTACAAATTTGTAAAGACTCGTGGACATTCTTATCTAAAATTAATGAATTAAGCTACGAAGACCACTTTAACTTTCTTACGGTGGATGTTAAAGATTTATATACTTGTATCCCTCAAGATATAGCAGTTGAGTGGGTGAGTGAAAGGTTAAGGTTTAGAGAAGCCAGCAGTAATGACATTTCATTAGTGATTGAACTCCTTGATTTAACATTATCTAGGAACTTTTTCATGTTTGGAGACAACTATTATTTACAAACAGTTGGAGTCGGTATGGGTTCACCATACGGCGCCAGTGTGGCAAACTTAGTTATGGCTCACTGGGAACACCGATTTATATTCAACCATCCACTGTTTTCAGACCATTTGGTGTATTATACTCGTTACCTAGATGACATCTTTATTCTTTTCAAAGGAAATGAGGCACAAGCTGCCGCATTTGTAGATTACCTTAATCACACTACCGACTTTCCGGTGTTTACCTCGACTTTTAGTGATAACCAGATAGCTTATCTTGACATCTTGTTGGCTAAGGACCTGAATGCTTCCTGTTTTACATCAAGGATCCATAGGAAACCCACCTACTCTAACACCCTGCTGCATTTCACTAGTTGTCACCCGTTTACACAGAAACGCGCTGTTGTTAAAGGTCAACTGGTCAGAGCCGCTAGAATTGTCAGTAGGGATGATGAATATGATGAGGAATGCATTAATTTAAAAAGGATGTTCTTGAGTAGAGGTTACCCTATTGGTTTAATTGAGGAACTAATAGGTGAAATTTCTACGAAAAGGAGTTTTAATGTCTATGTACCATTACTGCAAGTGAGGAAAAGTAGTGATCTTATAGCACCAATTACCCATCTGAATAGTCTTGTCAACGCAAATGAGGATAGGGTTGATGTGTTGGATCTTCCCAGGTTCATCACTACCTTTGCAGTGGACAGTGCTAGCTTGTGGTTCATTGTTAAGAAAAACTGGCATCTGTTTAGAGCAGACCCTGTGGTGTCATTGAAATTAGGACCATCTCCGAAAGTGACATATAAGAAGGCTAGGAACCTCAAGTCATGGTTTGAGATGAAACCGCCTCCGGCTAGATGTCCAGGGATGTTCAAATGTCACAATTGCAATCACTGTAAATTCATAATAGAATCTAATAGGTTTACAGTCAGCAAGTATGAATTTAAACTTAAGCACAGGCTCACTTGTAACTCAAAGATGCTGGTTTATTTAGCACAATGCCAGAACTGCCCTGCCCACCATGTAGGGAAAACCGAACGTAGGTTCAGAGAACATATTTACGAGCATCAGTACGCCATTAGGAAGTTAAAGGTTACCAACGCACATGCTAAACACATTCTTGATCATCCCACTCATCAGTTTAAATTTATTGGGATTGACCAGGTGCTTTGTGACACTAGGGGGGGGGGGTCCAACTGCATTAAAATTGTTAGAACTTGAACTTCAGTGGCAGATCAGGTTGGAATCATACCATTTCCCTGGTTTAAATGAAGCATGTTTCATTTCCTGTTTATTAAGCATTTTAGTCTTAAAAGATAGACCTTTGTGGTTGTATACCACTTATGTAGTTTTTATAAATTTTTCTTGTAGTATTCATCATGTGTTGCTATTATAATTTATTTTTTGTTTGGGTTATCAATAACAATGATTTCATTCTATTTGGATTATTCATTTAGTTGTGTAATTTGTGTCTACTGACAGGTTTGCCTTTTTACAATATTTTTTAGTTCCATGTTCATGATATTACAGTTTGACAAGTATATTTTACAGTTGTGTGCTAATTTATGCAAGAATTAAATTGTTTGGGTATATTTTACTTAGTTTTTAACTACTGCATAGGTTATTCATTAATTAATAATGCTGCATAATGCTAATTATGTAAAGGTTTGTATTTTCAGTTTTATACATTAGGTTATATAAACCTGTATTTTTAAATGTTAATTGATTACTATTGTGGTGCTTAATTGTGCTTAATTACTTGTAATCACAGTATATAAACCCAGTATTTTGATGTAATGCAATTCATTCTGAAGAAGTTTGCCCATTTAAGCAAACGAAAAGCGCTTTAATTAAACGTTGTTTTTGGATTTATCCTTTGGCTACCTGGTGGTTCTGGTTCAGTTACTTACTGAAGATTTGCCTATACTTGGAAGGATCGTTGGGAACTCTGCCTCCTGGTTCATAATTGTTTTTTTAGTTGTCAGTTTCCTTGGTTTACTTAGTATGGACTCTCTAAGGAGCTTGTTTGATTGGTCACTGGGATCCTCTGTCTTATAGTCTGACTTACTAGTAAACATATCCCCAAATTCTTGCAGTACTGCACTGATGTCCTGAGGCTGGCAAGAGGTTAGTTGTGGGGAGTGGGTCAACCCATCCACTAAGAAGTCATTCTTGGCCAAAATCACATTGGTGTCATTTTCGGCACACCCACTCATGATGTCACTTTTTGGCCATAATTTCTGTCCCACTTTGGACATCTCATATGGTGACCACACTAGCTTTGCAACCCTGCAATTCTATTTCTAGACTGGCACTTTGCAGAAAAGTGGAAGTGTTGGGTCAAAGAAATGTGATTCATTCTTCACTTCAAGCAGATTAGCCAACAACACTGAAGAGGTAAAATGTGCAAAACTCTTGCATTTTGCTAAAGATGACAACATAAGCATATTTAATTAATTAATTATCTGTTTACATTTGTTTATATGTTAAGAATGCTGATTCAAATGGACATATTTCTAGCTCAGCCTTGTTGATGCGCTCGTAAAATGTACTTACAAAATTAGTGTGTGCATATCTGTGATATAAATCTGATTTAAATTGGAAAAGATTAATCTTGATTGACAGACTGTGGATGATGAGACTTTTTTAATGAGGTATTACCACTTAACCTGATACATTTACAATGAGCTTTTTTTAAGGAGATGGGATTTAACGTTTGTGAAAAATTCTTAATATGTGCTTTGATTTTTCAGAGAGCTTGCAAACGATTCTCTCAGCTTCAGTCCTAGAACTGAAAACCTATTGTAATTGTAGTGTTGTTTTGTTTATTGAATTTGTAGGGAAGGGCAGTGAGAAAAAAAAACAGGACCTGGGCCTGTTGGTAGTGTATTCTAAGGAGATTCCACATGCTAGTCAGGGAAAGAAATGTAGTTTAAATAGTTTAAATAGTTGAGAGACAAGGAAGAGTTCTACTCTCTGTCTTAAATTATTTAGCTTTTTAGAAAAAAACAGTAAAGTTCTTAATGGAGTGCTAGAGAAATAAATTGCCATAATTTGTTTGCTGTGTGTTGTACTTTTTTGGAAGGTGCAGCAAAAAACAGTGGTAGAGGTGTTAACGTAACTATAAACCAAGAACAAAAAACACACAAAGCAGAAGCAGTAATCTCAGACACATGACCCATTTAGTGCACAACTCACCCCGGGATTCATGAAGCCTGAGCCAGGCACAGGCGTAGCGTAGGCGGTATAATGCCAAATATAGCTGCCGAGCGATTCAGGTACGATCCAATTTCACGTGCACTACCAGCGTACACCAGATCTGTGCAACCCTCGGCTCAGGTATGCTAATCACCCCATGCACAGTACTGCAGTATGCAAATGAAGGTACATAGCGATTCTTGAAGTAGTGCAGGCATAGCGTAAGCCTACAGAAATGTAAACCAAAAAAAAAAAACAGTTTACATTTTGCCAAACAGAGCATCAGAGCTATGAAAGCGGACCAGACTCATGTATTACAAAGTTAACATATGTCAATGGCTAAATATACAGCCAATGGCATAAGAAAAGATGCACAACACCTAAAAAACATTTAATGTCATGTCCACAGTAACGCAAAGTACAACTGCAGGGCATGTGTGCGCAAACGGGAACACAAGGAAAATATATACAAATGTCATAAAATCACAATGTAATACAAATCATGATTTCATCATAATAGTCAATGGTATGCATGGTACACCACAACCAAGCTGCAAGGGTTGCTAAGGGTTTGTGACAGTGTTCGGCGTGGTAACTATGAATTACTAGTCAATGCCATGCAAATGAGGCAAGTAATAGTGAATCGCAAACGTCCCGCCGGACTAAGGATGTACCATACGGTGCAGCGCTACAACACCGAGGAGTGGTTTGGAGGTATACATGACATCAGCAGTGGGGTATGCCACCATAGCTGTAAGCACATTGGAGCAATGCAAATCCGGGCTGCCCGTTGCTAAGCAAAGCCGCAGGATAGGGGTGGGGATGTAGGTATAGCATAGTTTAGCTGAGAGCACACATGGTGCCTGAAAGCGCATGTGTACATGGATGAAAATGTGCCTGAAACCCGGTAAGCGGACGCACGCATCACACACCACAGCTCAAACAGGAAGATTAGGGGAAGAAAATAAGGAAATGCCGCAGTAGGGTTATTGGAGTACAACTGAGCAATTAACACCTATTAACTCACAGTAGGCAATTGGCGGCAGCTAACAAGTCTGCTAGCAGCAACCTGCAGAACAGGATAGGGGAGGTGTCAGATTGCAAAGAAAAGAGAACTGTCACCGCAGAGCAAAGCAAACCTGCAGTAGATCGGCCATAGAACACATTTCGCAAGGTAAGCCAGGTTTTGGAAAGTACAAAAGAAAGCAGGCTGCTGGATGCATGCCAGAAAATGGGAGGGGAAACGTTAAGAAATGTTAAGGGAAGGGCAAGAGGTAATCCATGGCAGCTAAATGTGATTCAACACCTAAGGCACCACAATAGCAGTACCTGTGGTAAAACACATACGATACCCTGCAGCTCTGATTGTACATACACACCCTATGACATCATCAGTGTTCAAAGCACAATAGTATAAAGTGTGAAGGCACCTCACGCACACCTGTGTATTCCCAAACACTGCACCATCGGTGTAAACAGATGGGGAACTTTTACAATGTACTTGTTGGGAGCTGCCATAGCTGTGATTCATCACCATGTGTTGGAGACTGAAGGTGTTATGGAGGATGATGCTGACAACCACTGCAGGCCCCGGTGGAGGAGAAGAGTGTTCAGACCAAGGGTAACCTACCAGGTGCTACATGATCTGGAGATAGTAGAGCATTACAGGGTGGACAGGGACATCTTACAGCAAATAGTTGAGCTGTGCTGGCCATGCCTGAGATCCAGAAACAACAGAGGGGAACCCATCCCAGTGGACACAAAGGTATGTGTAAGCTTGAGAATACTAGCCACAGGTACCTTTCAAAGGCCAACTGGAGATATAAGGGAGATCTCACAGGCATCAGCATCCAGGGTACTCCACCAGTTCCTGGATGCCATGTTACCACATGCCAATGAGCATATATACTTCCCCCAAACTCAGGAGAGTTGGCCAGCAATATGCGTCTCTTCCACCATGTGGCACACTACCCAGAGGTACTGGGTGCGATAGACTGCACGCACATACATATCAAGTCATCACCCGGTGAGCATGGTAGGCGCTACATAAACCACTACCATGACTCCCACATCTGGCATGCCTCACAGCTGTATCAGGTATTTGTCAGGGGGTCATCCCATATGGCCACCTTGTGGTAGATGCTGGCTATGCACTGGAGCCGTGGATGATGACTCCCATCAGAAATGCACACACACCCATGCAAGAACGCCATAATGAGGCACATGCACAAACCAGAATCATCATAGAGCATGTGTTTGGGATGCTGAAATCACGGTTCCATTGCTTGGACATATCTGGTGGAGTCGAGCCTTGCAGTACTCTCCAGGCACATGTGCCCACATCTTCATAGTATGTGCCATGCTACATAATATTATCCTGTGGAAAACAGCTGCAGCAGGGACATAATGGTGAAGGCCCTCACAGACCACCGCAATTGCCAAGGCCATCACAGGCATAGAGGGATTCAGATCATGTACACACTGTGCCAGCCCCAGTAGGCAGACAGAGGTGTGCCCAGTATGCCCATGCCTTGGCAAAGAGGGAACGTATAACACATACACTGACAGTATAGGCCCCTACGGACTGACACACTTCTCCACCTGCACACGCAATAAACTGGATGGCACACACACACATGACCACCTGTAAATTGTAATGTATAGGTGGCCTACTGTGTGAATCCTACATAGGCAGCCCTCAACCACTGCACACGCAACAGCTATTGGAACAAGGAAAGTCAACACCTGAACAGTACACGAACCTAACAGCATATGTTGATACTGTATGTATAGGTTCCTAGGTACATCGGTAGGTACACGCCCGATTGTCAGAAGTCATTCATCAGCCAAGGCAAACAGTGTCTGCTGTCGCCAGCACATCGATTAACTAACTGTCTGTCAGTGCAGCAGAGCCAATTGCGGGATCCATATGTGTAACCACTGTTCCCCACACACTCTGCATAGATTTCCTGGTGTGTTAATGAGGGGCTCCATATAATGTAATCAGGGATGTAGTGCCAAAGCATGGGGAGTACCCATGACAGGTATCTGTCACCCCAGCATGCTCCACTTATGGTTGTGTGAAGGTGTAGTACAACATAGTGTGTGGCTCACTGTGACATAGATTCCCAATGCTGGAGCACATCCATTAAACATCACTTGGACATACCATTAATAGGTCTCATCCATATGTAAACTAACTGAGTTACACATTTGATTGCAGTATGGAGTAACAGCCATAGTACAGTCCACATACAAATCACCATAACACGTGTACAAATCCCAGATGCCCAAGTGGTAAAGGCAGTGACTGTCGTGCATGTTCCCGGTTCCACGTCCTGCAAGGGCCGTTACATAATCCCGAAGGCATGAATAATGGATGTTGGATGCAGGTCATCAGAGCAGGTTTAGCACATGTTAGCGGGTTTATGCGTTGGCAAGTGCTGGTAAGCATCGTTTAAACATGACTATACGGATATATGCGAAACAGGGCTAAGCTTTGCTGAATATCGTGCAGATCACGGTCAATGATGTCCAGAACAGGTGAAACTAGTATTATTCACCCCTGTACTAATAGTGCCTGCTCTGAAAGGTAAAACGACCACTGCCAGGAGTAGAACACGCAACCATGTACACAATAACCTACCACTAAGCTACCCATGATGTACCAACGGCAGGTGTGTATTGTGACAGGTTAAAACATAAACATGCGGAGTTCAGGAAATAGTTTACACCACCATGTACTCAACGAAAGGTGTGTTCACTCTCCCTCTCTGTTTCTCTCTCTCTCTCTCTCTATATATATATATATATATATATATATATATATATATATATATATATAATAGAGATAGAAAGGGTGATAGAGAGATATATGTCGATATATACGGATTCACCTATATCTGCAAATATATAGATAGGTTAACGACATGTACACAATCATGGAGGTACAAATAAATAGGATACTGCCAACTACCGAATGTTTTACATACCAACACGCATAATCACGAGGCTTAAAGACCGAAAGACCACAGTACCGGAACACTAGAACCGCGAGTAATATTATCACGATGTTAAGGGACATTTAGTTATCGCTGCTGGTGCTGCAGTCCAGGTAGGTACTGTGTTCAAGTGTGTTTGTGATTGCTGTAGTCTGTGTAAGTGTGTGTTGAGGGTGTCATGTGCATTTCCGTGGGACTGTAATGTGTGTGTGTGTGTGTGTTTGCATCGTGTGTCTGTTAGTGCTAACTCAGAGGTAGATCATTACGGTAGGTGTGGTCATAGCTGGCCTTAGGCATACAGTTACCACCTGTCCCACTTTGAGAGGCACAGTCCCTCCTTGAGCAGTTGTGTCCTGACAACAAATATTAAAAAGAGCAAATGTCTGAGATTGTAGGACATAATTATGTCCCATATATTATGTGATAGTTGCATTAAATAGTTATTCCTGTATCTAAAATACATAAATGTTACAAGAAACATGATAAGTAGCTAAAGTGCTACAAGAATGAGGATATATTTAGGATAAAAGTACGTTCTATCCTGTGTACTGACCGTGGGTATGTGTCGGCCTCTAAACCCCAATGTGTGCCCTGCAAATGTCCTACTATGGCCATTTGAAAAGGTGGCAACCCAAGCCAAAGAGGTTCAGTCACCAACACAACTGCAATGAGTGCAAATATCTGTGACAGAAATACACGAGACAGCTTTCATGTAGTAACATTCCCTTACATATCGATGTATTTCTGGAGGGATTGAAGTATCAACTTCACCTGCATGCTATATAGGAACCAATTAACAATGGCTCAATGAATAAGCCTGCAACAACCATAGTTTTAGTCTACTAAATGATAGGTCTTCAATTAGGGAAAGAGCCCACACACACATATGGAATATGTATAAATGCAGTCCCCACAAACCTGTATATGCTATGTACACCCACCTACATCTCCCCCACACCCGAAACAATTGCAATACAGACTGTAATAACATCACAAACATCCACTCACTCAATGACATCTGCAGAAGCGTTAACATACCTTGTGAGATACACACTTGTAATGGTGCCATGTGAAATTGCAGCTGTTGTATAATGGAACAGACGGCGATGTTACAGGTTTTGTTTGCAATAGTCCAGTATCAGGCGGTTGAAATGACAGGTACACTCACATGTAGAACCATATACTCTAGCCGTCACACACAATCCACGGGGGACATGAATTCAAAATATCCGTGTCTCTCCAAATAGCAGTTGCAATTCCTCACAACAAAACACATACAGGCCATCTCCCTCAAAGGTAGGGCAAAAGGCCAATGCCCAAGTGGAGTATTCAGTTATACCCCACTGTTGCTGCGTAATTGGCAAATGGAGTAGCTGCACAGCTGATGTGCATGTAATAATTTACTCAGGAACACCAATTGGTGGCAGGATACCACATGTTACAGGTGTCTACGTATAAAAGGATGGCTTGCCATATATTCAAACCGTATGCTCATACCATAGAACCATTTAAACAGGAAAGGAGTACGACAGATATCTACAAAGACTCGGAACCCTAACAAGGTATGTGGAACACTCAGTATGTTAGTGTACGTAGTGCCTGTTCTGTATTAATTAAAGTGTACGCAATGCATAAAGTGGGAAAAGGTATTATGTAGTGATGTCTTGTTGAGCATAGTAACGCTTGTAGAAATTGTGTGTCCTGCTGTGGGCCACAAGGTAAACATCTCATACACCACAAGGGATGCTACATAAGGGCTTTAAACACAACAATTCCACACCAGCTGCCATCAGTGGTAGGGTTTGTCCAACAAGTACGTGCCATAACAAGGGATAGTATATGTTGATATACTGTTACAATAGGCATGTGTATGGGCATATAACGAGAAAAACATGCCTAAGGTGGTCCTGCTGTGCAAGTATGCTTTGCATTATGGGATAAGGTTTAAAATATGTGTAATGTACAGTATTGTAGGTAGATATGTCAGATATTTTACATAGCATTACTGTTATATCATGCAAACAAAAGGTATGTCTATTGGCATGTACAATACACAATAACAGGATACATATGGCTTGTAGTCACGGGACAGTGTAACAGTATGATAGCTAATTGAAATGGAAGAGCTACTCAATTATCCATGCACAAAGGACATGTAATAGCTTCACAGGTTCATAGTTAGGTACTATGCTGTCTGGCCAAGTCCATTTGTAAGCCCAACTACAGTGTTTTCACTGGCGGCACCTCCCTAGGGTAGTGTCCTGTGCCTGTGAACAGCAGAGCCATTTGTTACCTGCACCTGTGTACAGTACAGCCACTACTGTGATCCCTGGCGTACATGTCTGTCTCCCATCCACCCATCGAGGTATCTCATGAAGAGTGCTAGTGAGGGTCCCTGCTTGATGTACATAGGAATCATGTTCCAAAGCATGGTGAGTGTCCGGTTCAGGAATGTATCCCTCAAGCACGTCCCACTCATCATTGCGTCTGGGTACATATCCCTGAGCATGTTGCTCTCAGTGGCTTTTGCTTATCTTGCTTATGTGGAGTATATCCATCAATATTGTTGTGGACATGGGCCTTGTATGTTCAGCAGAAGTCACCTCTGAGTATGCAGTATGCAAATGTGTACAGTTGTGGTTTTTGTAGTTGTGCTGCATACGTCATCCTTCGGAGGTCAATAATCCTCTTGGTGTGTTAATGTTGTGGTATTTAAAGCCATTGCTGTTCCGTAAGTTACACCTCAAAAGGGGTGTTGTACCCTTGAACGTGTTTCATACTTCAGGAGTATAGAGGTACAATGGGTGCCTTTGTTCCAGCTACAAACCCATTACAGATTAGAGTGGCCATGTAGAAGGATATCCACGCCACATTGGCAATATGGTTATCAAAGGAGTGGGTGCTATATACATGTGTACTAAGATCCTGTATAATGTCTCATGTATGTAGGGGACTACCACCTATGTGATAGTCAGTGGGTGATTGGTGTAATCCAAAGGGGATGTCTATGCACCTTGTGTCATGCAGCTTGAGGCCATGTTATCGACACCAGGTATCCATCACAGTGACACCCTTATGGAGGGTGTCTGTATCAGCTGGTGAATCAATCATGGCTCCTTGTTTGGAGCCGTCTGGAAACCTATTCAGGGAAAGTCCTTCTGTGCTAGCCTGTACCTCAGGGAAGCATATACCGAACATGAGGGGCCCTATGACCGAGGACTGGGGTACACCAATTGTAACTGAATTACAGTAAGTACTACGGTATGCTGCCCTCACTGTGTGGGTCCTGTCCATGAGCCACTTTGCATAACATCTCAAGACGTAGGGGTCGATGTGCAGGTGGATGTGTATGTTGTCAATACCAGAATGGAGAACAGTGCTGAAAGCCAATGAGAGGACAAGGTAGGCTGTGTGGACCTCCTTACCATCATCTACTAGCTTGGTAACTGTATCAAAGGAGTCCACCATGTGTAGGAGCCATGGTCTGGCCCTAACAAATCCAACCTGGGTGGTATCAAAGGTTTGGAGACCACCAGTGTCTCTGTGAATGACTTCCATGATGATGTGTCTCATAGCCTTGCAGAACAGTCCAGTCAGGCATATAGGGCAATAGTCCCTCTGGTCCATTGTGGCGCCACCTGTGTGGATTGGGATAACTGTTGCTGTGTGCCATTCATGGGCCACAATGCCTGATATAAGGTTATTAGTGAATTTGGTGGCCAAGTGGGGAGCCATGTCGTTCTGAGGTTTGTGTAAATCGCAGCCTGGGATGTTGGATGGTCACATGGAGTCTGTGTTCCAGGCCTTAGAGAGTGCAGGTTGGAACTGCGTAGTTGTGACCACAGAGACTCTGCATTGTTCCTGTATAGATTTGGGCCCTGTAGGGTGTGAGAGGGGTGTAAAGTTAGCATTGAACCTATCTGCCAGGATGTTGCCAATATCAGTCAGTTCTGTAATGTTCCTGCCCAACCGTCATATAGCAGAGCAGATGTGGGTACTTCCATCGAGTACTGACATACCTCCATAATGCTTTGTGGTAGTCCTTGGAATGTGTCACAGTAATGTTTACATAGCTAGCTTTGGAGGATGTGATAAGGGATCCCGGATTCCTACTGAGGCTGACCAGGGAGCTACCCCACCCATGGGATTGTACTCCACTTTGCAACAACCTCCTCCTTTTGTTGTACATCATGTCCATGGAACTGGACCCCCAGAGTGGCGTCCGTTATCTGGTGGGTACCATCATGGCTCTGTTTGGGATAGCATGATCCATGCAGTCGTGTAAGTGCTAATGAAGTGCAGTTGTGTATGTTTCAGCGTTTGTAACTATATTGTCCATCTGCACGGGTGTCATGACGTTTACTACCACTGTCATAAGAAGTCTGAAGTTGGCCTTGTAGAAATATTGTACTGTGTATTCCGTGAAGGGTGTGGTGCCGGGATGTGGATAACAAGGGTGATTAGCATATGTTTGGAAACGACCAATGAGGGGATAACACCAGGTGTGGAACACCAGTCACAGGTAATGTCCATATCTAGGATATTGTTGGTCTTGGTGGTGGTGTGTATAGGTTGATCCAGCCGATTGGAGGTTATGAATCCTAGAAAGCATTGGCCTAATGTGTCAGTACATGAGTAGATATCCCAGTTAAGTGTGAGGTAGTGTCAGTCTCACATCAGTAGTTCCTGTCTGAACCCTACTGTCCATTACACCAAGAAATGAGGGCCATTAACCGTGGCGTATGGTGTGGAATCTGTAGCAAGTTACAATGTGTATAGCAGTTCTGACCACAGTTAGTTGCACTTGGATTACCTCTGATGCATTGTGCTAAGTAACCAGCCTGGAGGTGTGTACATCCTTGTGAAATATGGACACACCTCCGCCGTGGGTGTTCCGGTCCTGGTTACATGACTGAAATGTGTGGTCTCTGTATAACCTGTCAGTGCAGGGGTGCTCTCCGGAGCCTAGAAGCAGGTCCCAGTCACTGCAGAAATATTGAAGTGGTCCATTATAAGGAGTGCCTTGCCTGAGTGCGTTAAAGATGAAGATGTCAAGCATTGAGTAACATTACCCTCAGGTTTTGCTTGCATGTTCCTGTTCTGGTGATGAATATGTTATTGGAAACTGTCCAAGACAGGCAGTATAGGAGCAGCAAGAGCCTTAGATGTTATCCGTAATCCCAGGGCTGACAGGTGCAGGTCATCTGTGCCAAAGCATCATATTTTGTCGACCATATCATTCAAAGCAGACAGATACTGGATGCCTGTGGAATGACAGCAGAAGCACAGGCAACTGTTGAAGTGAAACATTCAATCGTTGTACAGTGGTATCAGTCTGGATGAATGCAGAATGTTTCTCAGGGCTTGGGCAATACCTTCCTGGGCTACAAGATCAGAGAGCTATTGCATGTCCCTGTACATGTAGTCCAGGAAGTTACATCTCAGGGCATTCACACTAACATGGAGAATGACAGTCAAATTGTACCTGGTGAGGAGTGGCATGAGTGCATAGGTTATGTTGTGGATCCTGTTACCCGACAGCCAGATGAAAGCGACTATCACCTTGTGTAGCCTGCTGAGTGGGACATCAGTGTGACCACCTACAGAGTCACCTATGACTAGTGTGTTGGGTATGTTATAACACCCTATTGGCTGTAGTTGATGGGCACACATGAGTCTGTGGGCTATAAGTAATTGGTGTTGTGTTTGGTGATGGGGGCTGCCTTTGTCGCCTACACAGAGAGTATGGAGAGGTTCTGCAAATGTCGTAGTCATACTATGTGTGGCCTGTGGTGGTGGAGATCTAGTGAGACTATGTGATGAGTGGGGTGTGTTGCAAACGTTTAACATCCCCACATGAATGTCAGGTTCAGTCTGGGTTGGAGAGAGCATTACCCCCAGCATGGCTACATATGTGCATCTCCCACAGGCTGTAGTGTCGTATGTTAGAAGGTGAGCATTGACTGTGTACATGAGACAATTGCTATATCGCCTCATGTTTGCCATATTCATCATATAGACAGGCAATAACACTGGTAATTGACACTTGGACATGCCTGTATATTCAACCATGTCTCACAAGATATGTGAGGTACTTGTGTACAACAGCTGTTGTACTGTAAGCAAGCTGGAAATGTAAGGACAAACGGTGTACTTGTAGGAAATGAGTTGGAATGGGTGCTATAGTAATTAGTAGCTCATGAAGTGCTTACATGTTCTGAACAAGTGCTGAGCATGAATATGCAATACAGATAGGGTGTTGGATAATATAAACCCACTCCCCCCCCCAACAGGTACACAATCACATATTCATGAACACTACAGAAACCCTGTAACCATAATTATGATGGTACAAGGTGCACTCGGGCTGCATGTGACGTGTCCACATCCCTGGTCGTATCATACACATATGGCAAAACAGTTTGCTCTACACATACACTTCCATGTAAAACATAGGTTCATGTCAGTCTGTGAAAACACTGAATAGAGCACAGCAACAGTCATCACAACCCACAAAGTGGAGACGCCAGTCATAATGGGAGGCACTGCACTGTTACCCTGCTGAGTATGGTCTGCAAGTCCATGAACTTTAATCAACGTAGATGTTACCAGTACAGATGTAGATGACAGTACAGATGATTTCACACTGCATAGCATACCTGTGACAGGTCATAGGACATCATCACCCATACTGTGTTCCACCTACACTGAGTATACTAGATGTACCTTTGTATGTCACAGGAGTGTTCTACCAGTGGCCTGTTGACAGAAGCAACACTGCAAAGGGTGTCTGAGTGACATGTGCATATCACACCAGTGGCAGCTACAGTAAAACAGGGTTAATGTTTTGTACTCCCCCCTCATTGTAGCCCATACCAGACAGACAAATGGGAGGCATCTGCATATGTAAGGATGTGAATGGCCATGACCTAGGAGCAATAGCTGTCTCAGTGTTGTGGACAACATACAGAATGGGCTTTGTGGGTGAGGTGCGTGACATATGTGCACAGTCTGACAGCTGCTTATTGCATTGTCACTGCTAGGTTAATAACCCTGTACCCATTAACTACCACCTAGGCAGCGGTCAACATTATGGACACTGTGTGTAAGGGATGGTGCTGTGCAGTTTACCTCCCTGAGCTGGTGACGTCTCCAGGCCTATTAGGTAGGCATACGAGGCAACCCAAGTCATGACAGGGTGCCATCCGTGAGCATGGAGATCATTGGACAGCCATACTCAGCACTCGGGTGACCAATATTGGATCACATATCACCTTTAAGGGATATTGGCCATGCGTGGATGGGCGACACCAGTCTTCACAATCATCACCTCCACTATGCAGCATGCTGGCTACCCTGCATAAAGACATGTGCAACACTGTGATGTTGGACATGCTACATGTACATATCCTGATCTGAAAGACATATGTCATGGACAGCCACCTTCCTACTACAAGGATCGCCACATGCTGGACAGATCCCTGTGCCATACATGTTACATACTCCTGCCATACCATGCAACCCTGTCCATCAAAGCTGCACATGTCATCTCTGTCATACATGGTGCGATGACCACATGGTAGATGTATCATTAACTGTCTGGATCAGTAATGTGGCACTGATGCACCTGATGGTGGCAACATGGCTGTCGGATACAGCAAGAAAACCTCACATCCTATGCCCATACATGGCCCAGGGCACACACACTACTGCATGACCTTGTCTGTACATGCTATAGTTGATAACCATCCCTGCGAATAACATCCGGCTACCCATTGTCCCATGAGTATCACATGTGCAACACAGGCGATACATGGCAAGATGTTGAACTGCTGTACAATGCCGTGTAGCTGTATATGGCAAAACACATGCATGTAAAGGTTTCCCTGCGCATGTCTGCATTGTCACTGCTCATGTCCGTTAAGGCAGTGTATGTGCTGATATGTGACATATACACAGCATCAAGGTCAACAGCATTACTGTGGACACATCCAGGCATGTGCTGATAGGTAAGAACACCAGTATAAGCAAACAGACATGCCCACATCAAGACAGCATTCACATGGAGTATGGGCAATGTAATGAGGTGACACACATATATGGTGATACTATCCAATGCACAACGGGTGTTACATGTGTGTGACACAAACATGTCAGTAGTGTCAGTGTCATGATGATTTGCAAAGATAACTGTTCATATGTAGTAGATTTAATACACGTGTATGTGCAGCTGTATATCTGTGCATCTCTGAGATACTGTGACCTGTCTCCATCATTATGTCTTCCAGATAATGCCTCGATCACGCCTGCCAGCATATAGCCCCTTGGAGGATAATGCCCTCATACCGTACCTCCATGATAACTATGAGGTATTGTTCAGCCGTGTGCCACAGCATGCCCAGCAGCATGATGACCTGTGGCAGGAACTTTGCAGGAGGATTAATGATGTGGGTGGCCATAACCGTACCTACCAGCAGGTGCGCAGACACTGCACGGACCTGATCCAACATGCGAAACAGCGTGCCAATGCAATCGCCAGGGAACAAGGTAGAACAGGTGGTGGGCCACCAACCCAGCCTCCACTCACACCTACCGAGGAGCTACTGGCCAGACTGGGGACCCCCTCAGAACAGCATCCACAAACACTAGCTGCCATCGTGGAGGTGGGTGTCTACCAACCACCGAGCCTGGAGTTGCCTGGTAAGTCACTACTGCACATATAACTATTATATCCCATTTGGTTGCATGTGTCACTGTACAATATGTAATGTAACATCATATGCAAGGTATGTTTACACACATGCCACATACTATATTATGCTACCCTGTGTATGCACACATGTGCATACTGCATACTGTATGCTATTGTACAGACGAATGTGTTAACATGCACAGTGCACCCTGTAGCTGCCATACAGTCATGGATAATGATCAAACTGCTGTGTCACCCCTATACAGGTACCTCTGGCGTGCCGCATAGACAGCAGTTCATTGCAGGTGAGACAGTTATCAGTATCAGGCATGTTAATGCATAGATCTATTCGCCATGTGGCCAGTTAACACATGTACACATAATGTATGGTCCAGTCACGATATACAGGTTGCATCTGTCATCAATCACACTGGCTACCCATGTGCAATATATACAAATAAATGAAACACCAACATGAAACCACAGTATCTGTCATTGCTAGATGTGTGGACAGCTGTGCATACAACGGTGGAGGTGTTGTTCAGTGCAGGAATATGTACTATACATTGGAACAACACATGTGTGGTACGCAAACAGTACCACACAGTGAGCTGGGATATGGGCAGCCCACAGGATTCACCATTGTGGCATACGCCCCTGCAATGGGTGCACACATTGTGATGTGCCATCTGACATGTCCCAGACATGTAGTGTTCCGGCTGCAACATTGTCTCACTATCCCATAAAACATACCCCACATACCAAACATACAACCCTTTGTCTGCATAACCCTGTGGACAGTGATGTATCTGACATCTATGGGTGTATGTCATATGAGACAACACAGACATGTGAGATAGATGGCCATCACAAACATTTGGCCAACACATGTTCACACATGGCCATGGAGGATGGCCAGAGACATATAGCAACACACAGTAGATGTGATGTGTATGTGTGTACACCCTGTTGCACATTGTCCACACATGGTCCAACTATAGCCTTTGTTGAATGGTTATATAGTAGATGTGGAACACTGTACATCCTAAAAGCCTGTGCACAGCTTGTGGAGGTGTCACTTAATTCGACCACATAAGATGTGTTCAACATCATGACTGTGTCACAGCATGACAGTAGTCACCTGTACAGCTTCCACATACATAGACACCACATCAGGCCACAGATACCGTACATTTCCCTTGCTGCTGTTGGACATCACTGTCAGCCATGCACCTCATGTGTGTGGTACATAAATGTCATGTGGGACATGGTGTATTGACAAGTCTGCCATGTGTGGACACAGTTGCCAGGCAGCTAAGATATTTTAGCAGTTGTGCAGGGGGTGTCATCCGTAAGTCTTCCGGTGACCTGTCACATGACACAGCATGGTTTAGTGTGTATACACTTCAGCGACGTGGGTCACAATCCACAGTATTTATGTAATGTGTATGCACGCAGTCATGGCTATGCACTGTGTGTGTATTCCACACTGTATAGCAATATAGACGCCTCATGATGCCATGCAATGGCACTGTGTCTATACTTCACACTGTATGGCAATGTAGATGCCTCGTACTACCCTTCAATGCTCATGCACATCTGCTAAAAGTGCATTCTATCTGTAGAGCATACAGACAACACTGCAATGTGACACCATTACACCACTGTACATGTGTCAGGACAACATTGTGTCAAACATGTATGCATGTCAATGCACACGTCAGCAGATTACATGTCATACTACATGTTAATGTCAAGGTCACACCATCCACGTGTACTGTTAACCTGTGCTGGTCCACATGGTGTATCACAGGGATGCATGCTTACTGCCATGATTGTGTGAAATGTATGGCTTCTGATATGACACCTGCTTGCTGTTGTGTGCAACCCAGGGATGTATGCTAACTACCACTATTAATGTCTGAGCTGCATGCTGTCTGCTGTATCACATGCATGCTGCATGCCTTCTGTCAAATCACATGCATGGTCTGTGTGTGTGTGTGTGTGTGTGTGTGTGTGTGTGTGTGTGTGTGTGTGTGTCTGTGCCTGTGTCTGTCTCTGTGTGTGTCTGTGTCTGTCTGTGTGTGTCTGTGTCTCTGTCTGTGTGTTTCTGTCTCTGTGTCTGTGTGTCTCTGTCTGTCTCTGTCTCTGTGTGTGTGTGTGTCTGTCTGTCTCTGTCTCTGTGTGTGTGTGTCTGTGTCTCTGTCTGTCTCTGTCTCTGTGTGTGTGTGTCTGTGTCTCTGTCTGTGTGTGTCTGTCTCTGTGTCTGTTGTCTCTGTCTATCTCTGTGTGTGTCTGTGTCTCTGTCTGTCTGTGTGTGTGTGTGTGTCTGTGTCTCTGTCTCTGTGTGTGTGTCTGTGTCTGTCTGTCACTGTCTGTGTGTGTGTGTGTGTGTGTGTGTCTGTGTCTCTGTCTGTCTCTGTCTGTGTGTGTGTGTGTCTGTGTCTCTGTCTCTGTGTGTCTGTGTCTCTGTCTGTGTGTGTGTGTCTGTGTCTCTGTCTCTGTGTGTGTGTGTCTGTGTCTCTGTCTCTGTGTGTGTCTCTGTCTGTGTGTATGTGTGTGTGTGTGTTTGTGTCTCTGTCTCTTTCTCCGTGTATGTGTTTCTGTGTCTCTGTCTGTCTGTGTGTGTGTGTGTGTGTGTGTGTGTGTGTGTGTCTCTGTCTGTCTCTGTGTGTCTGTGTCTCTGTCTCTGTCCCTGTCTCTGTCACTGTGTGTGTGTGTCTGTGTCTCTGTCTGTCTCTTTCTCTGTGTGTGTGTGTGTGTGTCTCTGTCTGTGTGTGTGTGTTTCTATTGTAATGTAGAGTCTTTGCATTCAAAGGTGATGTAGGTGCATTACCCTCCTGCGGTCCATCTGATGTTAGTGTCCCCACAGACTCTATCAGTGATGAACATATGCTTGAGGTACAGGCAGGATTGTCAGGGGCTGAATCTGTGCCAATGGTTGCCATCCCAGCTATATCCCCCTCTTCCCCGCACACAGTTCTCATGCCAACACATACCCCATCACCAGTGGCCATAGAGGAAGGACAGTCAGCATGTGTTAGCTTGGAACAGGAACATGTGGTGGCTACAGAAGGTGTGTCTTCACACCATGGTGTCAGTGAAATGACTGCAGATGTGCCACACAGGCATGTGGCCAGTACTGCTCGTAGGAGGACCTCTGGCAGACATGCATCTGCAGGACAGAGCGCAGCAGCTGGTGTCATCAGACACATGTTCCAGACTGTAATGGTGGCACAGGCATGTGCTGAACAGCAGAACAGAGAAGGGCAGAGGCTTCAGAGGGCTGCTATCCGTTCTGTAAATGACAACATCCAGGCATTGGCAAATGCTCAACAGTAGATTGCTGGCGTTTTGGACAGGCGATTGGGTGACATGGTTGGAATCCTTGACCGTGGCATGGCAATCCGCGAGCGTGAGCTGTCTGTACTGGAACATCTGGTAGGAGTGAGGCATAGGCCACGTGGACATAGGCCAGCTACACCATCTGGTGCAGGTCTACGTGAACGAGCTACCTCACATGCCCGCTCCCATAGTGCCAGTAGCAGTAGCAGTGCAGCTGGTGCTGCGCTGTCCACGCCAGGACACAGCAGGCCACGTGGACGTGGCCCTGGACGTTCCCAGTGGGGACACGGTTCCAGTGGACATGTGTCATCGGACAGTAGCCAATCTGTACCTCTGCCTGGTAGTGCCCGTGCAACCCCTGGCAGGCACAGGTCACATGGCTGTGGCCGGACACAGTGAGCTGTACATCCTGGTCTGTACAATCTGGAGCTGTCAATAATACCCCTGTGTAGGCTGGACACATGGCAGAACTGTGTGCACACATACACGCACACAGCAAAAACATCTGTAGGGCACCGCAACACCCACATGCATAACAACCACACATGTCCAATTAGATCACCAGCCCTGACCCACTGTCATCCACTGCTGCAGCCTATGCCCCTGGCAAACATTATCACCCTGTGCATATGATGATGCCTGTGCCACATCCCTGTCATCCACACCATCGGTGCAGGGACATGCTCATATGGTCTGATGCACAGGGTGAACAGAATAGTGAGATAAGTGTATACTACATTTATTGTGTACTGTTGACATGCAGCAGACATACCATGTAGTACAGGTTTAGAATGCATTGTTATATGTTCACAGTATGTGTCTTGGTAACAACAGTAACAGCATGTTGGTAATTATACCCTGCTTCCCTCCTTAAGGTCTAATTGCATGTGCCAATAAGTACCAGTGTTTGCAGTTTCCCATGTGTAAATGTGAAGTACTCACAGGCATGTATGGCAATACCAGCATGCTATATGTAGCCTCAACCTCACTGTTAGAAAGGCTAACATTCCACAGATGTCCATACATCTGCTGATCCAGAAGCATGTGAGCTGTGTACTAGGCTACAGTGGTTAGAGACATGACATCCATACCGGGCCACATAACAGGTGCAGTGACATGGTGCGGGGGTTTACACAGTGGTCTAGCTGATGTCAAGGGTAGGGGCCATTTAAGAGCATGAGGCCTCACTGTGTAGCAGTAATACACTTTCACATTACAGGATGAGAACACGCACAGACATACACAGACACACACAGTAACACACCCACACTCACGGGGTCAACAACACTATAACACATACTTGATAGTGTTGAGGTGAGGACCCCTGCCTATGTGGTAATCATCTTCACAGTACTGTGCACCCACATGACGCGACACAGAGAATGAACATGTACAGGTAGGCAGTAATGCCTGAGACCGACGGCATCAACAGGGTAGTAGATTGCATCACCATGAGGGGTTAGGGATCCTATCTGTTCTGTATGGTAGCATACACCCTCACTCCATGCACACGACAGCCATACATACATACACACACACACACTGTGGAGTCCACAAATGTCATTCACATACAGATAGCTAACATGTGCGTGATACACACACCACCCTTGCCTATGTCTTGCTTTCTACACTGCAGTATGTACAGATCTCTACAACAGTGTACAGGGGTGTGTAACAACTGGGATGTATTGCCCACCATACGTGGCATATATGGTCACACAAGCAAACACACATGGCAGTACTGTGAATCAAACACCTGCTATATGATGATATGTCTGACAGACATGCAGCAGTATTGCCCGCATTATGTGTACTGATGCTACCTTCAGCAATTGTGCTGCTATATGCACACGGGAGGACGTAAGTGTTACAGGTGTCAAGTGATTTACAGTCAGTGACACCCTGACCGCTGTGTAGGTTGTATGTCTTCACCTTCAAGTAACAATAACATAGCGTACTGTTTGCGCATGTTATGGTAGGACGGCTTGTGACACACCTGTGAGCTGTCTTCAGCAAACATCCATCTGCAAAGGTGGACCACCACTTTATGTACACACATCCATCCATACCTGATGTACATCCTACCGTACTGTCAGTATTTCACCATATACAGGTGGCAATGATGGGGCTGCATTGCAACTGCATGTTGTAGTTAGACACAGATGAACTGCATACATCAGCTACTGCACATGCATGGTAGCTGAATGCACACCACTACATGTACATGTGTGTAGGTCCTACATTCCTGTCATGTAGCCATGTTTGTATGCATTGCAATTGGTGGACATGTGTGATGACATACATGACACATAGACTGTTGTATGATATGATAGTTGTCATGGGTAATTAGTACAGAGGGAATGTTACCTCAGTCAACATTGCTACCTTATGTACTATTAGCTTTCAACAGCCATGGACCTACCTTCCATGTGAATGTGTGTGATTGCTGTAGCCACTTGTCTGCACGGAGGACAGCAAAAGCTATGCTATGTACATATGTGTTGTGTGTTTGTGTGTGTGTGTGTGTGTGTGTGTGTGTGTGTGTGGACCATGTACATATCCACGGCAATTACATGTATGTCATATCCAAACATGAGTATGTTTTTTGGTGTACAGCAACAGTTATCTGTTACAGCTGTATAAGACCCAGGGCCTCTGTTATGTGTAGAGCCGACCTGGTTATGAACAGTAGTATCATTGCATTGCATAACACATGATGGCACCCTGTCAGTACATGTGTAGTCTGCACAGTTGCTGTAGAGCTATGTACAGTCCACTGGTCATGAGTAACATGGTGTTGTACTAATATATGGATGTGTGTTGCTGGTCCAAGGACATGGTGATGTCTGAGGGCTACATAATAGAATGCGGCATTTACTACTGTGATCTGCACCTGACACATCTGTGATGGCTCTTGAGTGTGTACTGGTCAGTACATGTGAGTGGCCTTCATGTACGTGGGGACACTAACACCTGGAGTGGTCCGTAACGGTCTTATAGCCCACAGGTCTGTATCTGAGGTATACGGTGGTAGTGCTATTGTGCACAACTGTGCCATATGACAGGTGTTCCTCACTGCAGAGATGTCCGTATTCCCCATTGTTGGATCTGGATTGTCAACTGTGATTATGAACGCTACACATCTAGCACTGAAGACCGGTGTCAGATATATATAGTGCAGCGTTTGTGCTAACAATGTTGACTATCGACACACTATGCCCTTCCATGTTTAGAATCTGTGTGCATACAAGACAACCCTTTGCTACTAAGTGTGTGAGCATGCCCAGTACGCCATTGTGTAGATGGACACATAGTATATTCCAAACAGACGTGTGCTACTAAGTGTGTGAGCATGCCCAGTGACACCTTGTGTTGGTTATGTGCCTTTGTGTATGGGCATGACCACTGTAATCCTGTATAGCGATAGTGGTCATCCAGGCAACAGATGTCCATACCCCATGTCAGGATGGATTCCTACATTGAACACACTGGTTGACTGCCTTGAAAGGTGTACTGCCTGTGGCGCGTCCCGTATCTCTGTAGTATTGTAATAGTGCTCCGTAGATAGGCAGTTGTCCTGCTCACACCACTGCCATGTGTTTGTCTCCATCTGCCTTGTGACAGTAATATGCTTTTAGACTGCTCACACTCCATACAATCCCTATAGGCATTTGTTCCATTCTTGATGTTGTCATCCACCTAGATGTATGCCTGTGGGAGTGCTGTGTTCCAGTAATGTCAGTAGCGCATTCTGTAACTGCGTAATGCTGTAGTGTGATAAGGTAGATAGGCCTATGTTCAAATCCCAGCCCTGCCAAGTGTGTGTGTGTTTCCAGCTGCCTGGGGACAGAGTAATACTTTTAGACTGCTCACTCTCCATACATTCCCTATTGGCGTCTTTGCCTCTGCTGATGATGTCACCCACCTAGAAGTATGCCTCTGGGAGTGCTGTGTTTCAGTAATCTCGGTAGCGCATTCTGTAACTGTGTAATGCTGTAGTGTGATAAGGTAGTTAGGTCTATGTTCAAATCCTAGCCCTGCCATGTGTGTGTGTGTGTGTGTGTTGTGTGTGTGTGTGTGTGTTTCTAGCTGCCTGGGGACAAAGTAATGCTTTTAGACTGCTCATTCTCCATACATTCCCTATCGGCGTCTTTGCCTTTGCTGATGATGTCACCCACCTAGAAGTATGCCTCTGGGAGTGCTGTGTTCCAGTAATCTTGGTAGAGCATTACGTAACTGCGTAATGCTGTAGTGTGATAAGGTAGCTAGGTCTATGTTCAACTCCCAGCCCTGCCAAGTGTGTGTTTCGAGCTGCCTGGGGACAGGGTAATGCTTTTAGACTGCTCACTCTCCATACATTCCTTATTGGCATCTTTGCCTTTGCTGATGATGTCACCCACCTGGAAGTATGCCTCTGGGAGTGCTGTGTTCCAGTAATCTCGGTAGCGCGTTCTGTAACTGCGTAATGCTGTAGTGTGATAAGGTAGTTAGGTCTATGTTCAAATCCCAGCCCTGTCAAGTGTGTGTGTGTGTGTGTGTGTGTGTGTGTGTGTGTGTGTGTCTGTGTGTTTCCAGCTGCCTGGGGACAGAGTAATGCTTTTAGACTGCTCACTCTCCATACATTCCCTATCGGTGTCTTTGCCTCTGCTGATGATGTCACCCACCTAGAAGTATCCCTCTGGGAGTGCTGTGTTCCAGTAATCTCGATAGAGCATTCTGTAACTGTATAATGCTGTAGTGTGATAAGGTAGCTAGGTCTATGTTAAACTCCCAACCCTGCCAAGTGTGTGTGTGTTTGTGTGTGTTTCCAGCTGCCTGGGGACAGAGTAATGCTTTTAGACTGCTCACTCTCCATACATTCCCTATTGGCATCTTTGCCTTTGCTGATGATGTCACCCACCTAGAAGTATGTCTCTGGGAGTGCTGTGTTCCAGTAATCTCGGTAGCGCGTTCTGTAACTGCCTGTGCTCAGAGATAATATGAACAATGCCCTAGCTAAACATAGCATTGCCTGCACTTCTTTTAAGACCCTAATAATATGAACAATGCCCTAGCTAAACATAGCATTGCCTGCACTTCTTTTAAGAAATTTTATTTTATTATTCTTGAACAAGTAGAATGTTTTTTTTGGTGATTGGGAATGTTACCTAGAACTAAGGGAACTTAAGTGGCAGTTGCTTTTGAATTCAGAAGCATTCCCTGGGTTGAGTGAAAGTGTCAACATCAAATGTGCTTTAAGATGGAACTCTTAGGAGTGATGTACTTTACCCTTATGAATATGCATTCCATGTACATATATACATATTCATATTAGTTTCACACTTTATACTATTTCATTGGTACTGTTTGAATGTTATATTGATATTTCATTGGTCTCTGTACTAATGTTTTGATTTAATTCATTGGTTACTGTACTTACATGTGATTTACTCTGAATTATACTGTATGTGTTTGAAAATTTGGTTATTCTGAAGAAGCTCTTTCATCTAATAAGAGCGAAAGCTTAATTGAACTGTTTAATGCCTGCAAGCTTTATTTACTTTATTTATTATTTTATTGTTTTAAATAGAAGTTTTATTTTTATATATATATTTGTATATGTGTGTGTGTGTATGTATGGATACACACACATCTGTGTGTCCATTGAGCAATACATTTCCCGTACAAACACACTTACACATGCGTATTGGGTTTTATCTCTGCTTCAACAGCATACTATTGCCTTAGTCATTATGACACCGACACTTCACTCCGGTTAACTCGTAATCGGTATATAGCACGTTATACAGCGGACAGATGTCGCACTTTGTTCATGTATGGAGTACGGCTGATAAGTGTGATGTGATACAGTGTCATTTGATCTATTCCTCGTCTACACAGCCTAGTATGCCTGCTACTGTATTTGTGTCTGCGCACATTCGTATTATTTATGTCAATAAATGGAGTGCATGTGTTACAGAGAATGTATGTCAACATATTGATGTCTGCATGTTGTTGTGTTTTTCGGCTTTTCCCAGTTAGGGGTTGCCACAGCGGTACTCCGGTCCGCTAATGATTGGCTGATAGACTTTTACGTGCATAGTTGCCAGCCCTGACACACAACCTTCAACGACGGTACGCCCATTCACGCATGTCTCCACGCAGAAGACGCTCTAGCTGAGAATCGCACCTACGTACTAGCTGACCTACACGGGCCACTCCATTGGAACCGGCGCAACCAACCCTGGCACTCCTGTATCCATAACAGCATAGCCATAGTTCCTCCAACTCACCTGTGTTGAGGTTCCATGCGTAACAGCCATTATCCACATGATATCGCAGCCATGACACACCTTTGCACATTGCCCTCTCCAGAGTGTTAGGGGCCCTACACACATTTTATACCGCCTCATGTATTATTTGCACATACATGCCTTTCCTGGTGTTATGGATTACGGCCATCTGCGGGTTACAAGTGTAGGTGGTCACAACATGAACTACATTCCGTCTGTGTGTAATGTTGATGTAGCAGTTCAACGATATTATGCCCACTGGTATAACCCTGCCTCTGGTGTGAATAGCAGTGCTCTGCTCACTCTTGGGCAGCTTTATCTGACATACGCTGCAAGCACTGTATGATACTTTAGTTGCTCTAGATTTCCTTCACAACCCGTGTGTATGCTTTCTCCTTTCAGCGTTCATTCTATATATATATATATATATATATATATATATATATATATATATATATATATAAAATTGTTTTTTCTTTTCATGTATTTCTTTATTTTATGTCTGTGGATATATATCTATACACACATCTATATAGCTATATATAAGTTACATCTGAATAAAACAACATATATTTCTTATGCTGGGAGCTGCTTACACACGCGCAGGCGCACTTGCATATCCCTTTGTGAGTTACATATGTTTACTGCCACTTCTTTGTGCTTAGGTGTGCCTTATTCATTATGACAGTTCCACTTTGATGGAATCCGGTTAACATCCCCATGCGAAACACACGTTCACCTTTACGTGTTTAAATGTTGGCGTTACAGCACAGAGGCATTCATTACACAAGAGAGTGATATGTGCTAGTCATACTTGAACTGGGAATGCATTTACGTTAGGCGGATGCTCTAACCACCACACTATTTGTGTTCTGCTTCATTTATATGTATACCCATGGTTCATAGCTACCCTAACATACGCCTTACCACTTTACTTACACAGCAGGCATCCATTCTCCTGCTGGGAAAACCGCATTACTACACATACAACATTCCCTATTCCCTACTGCTCTGGACCCGTGCTGCATGTTTACTTACTCCAAGGATATTCAGAACTCCAAAGCTTATAGTCCTGGCACATACGTGTGTTTGATTGTCAGGGTGTTCATGTGGTGATCCGGGTTTTGGTTGTCCGACTGGTGACTGGAACTTCCCTGACCCTGTTCTAATGTCAGACTTAGCACATGGATGGAGTTGGTCCCAATTTTAACATTCTACCTGTGTTTACAGATGCAGGGGTTTGGCCACCTCTGACCAGATTATTATGTTGGCACTACATAATATAGTGGGGGGTGGTTCCACTACATAATACAGGGTGGGGGTGTGTTTCCACTGGTGTTTCCATTCATGTTTGACTATTTCCGTCACATATATGATGAATATTATTCTGGACATCACTTATGACTTCACTACAGGTATGCAATAGTACTGTCTACATATGTGACAGTTGGTTGGTGTACATATGTGTACGGACCTCTGTAATAGTGACAAGGACAAGGCAATGACAAATCAGGGAAAATCACAGACACTTCTACAATATTAGTAGAGCCGTATGTATTAATACTTGTTTTCTGCAGTTAAATGCGTCTATTACTCTTAATTATTGTCCTTGGTCATTCGAGTGTCATTCAACACCTTTCCTCCAAAGGTCACTGGTTTTGTGGGTGATTCAGAGGCTGGCCAGTTATTGTGAGAATGCTCTGACCATTGGTAGGGTTGCCACATTTACATATGTCCAGGATGGACTATATTCTGGACACACCAGATTGTTTAGGCCAACACATACCCATGGTCAGTACAGGGTTTAGAACATTCATTATTTTCCTAGATGAGAGCCTATTCCTGTAGCACTTTAGTTGCTTATTCTGTTTCTTGTCTGATTTACGTATTTTACATCCAGAAATAACTGTTTTAGGCAACTGTTACATGACGTATGGTACATAGTTATTTCCTACAATCACAGGACATTTGCCATTGTATCCTTCTTGGTCAGGACACACCTACCCAAACAGTGACTGTCCCTCACACAGTGGGTCAGGTGGCACCTTGCTTACGTCAGCGCCTTAATCACCCTATTTCCAAGTGCCACCATGCGACTGTGTACAATATATTCTCTCGATAATTCTTGTGGGGAGACGTGCATCACGGGCAGGTGTTTGATCCTGGGTAGTAGGTTCTGCATGACCATCTAGAGGCTGAACAGTCTCGTGAACCACTACTGCACATACAACTTGTGTCCAGATGTCTACAGGACTGGACATCGTGTTGTGATACCAAGTCTGATGTTTACATAGGATACTTATCCCATGAGGGATATCCAAAAATTGAACAAGCCAATAACCGTCCATTCTTTTGGATTTACGAAAATGTGTTAGGGTTTTACATGCACAGGATACATAGTTTGCAATCCTGACACTGCCTAGGGTGACACTGCCTACTACATATGGGTAGTGGTCAGTTTGTGTAGCTATGGCTGCGCCAAGCTAGTCGCCCGAGTATGGCTGGATTTGGTGGACGTTCAAGAATGGGGGCGGGTTGTGTGCTGTAGAGTGGATGATGGGTATTCAATTATGCATCCAGGTGTGTTACATTTGGATGGTCCCGTTCCATCCAGAGCATTCTGTGGGTATGTGCCGGTGACGTTTCTGTACATGTGTATCGCACATTTTAATATTCACATGTTTGTGAGATTGTGTTCTGCAGTATGGCCTGTCAGGTTGTATTGCGGATGTGTATGCTTGTTCTATGTGTTTCTTTCTGATTTACACGCTGCTCCCTCATACACCTCAAGTTCACCTATTGTGCATCCAGCACAGTCTCGCCTTTGTGGATTATAACATCAACCATCATCCCCACACAAATATTCCAGACACTTCATCCATCCCTTCTTTGGTTGATGGCCCATGGCACAGTCAAGGGAACACATTTGCATACACTACATATGTCAGGTACCTGTATGGGTCTGAGGACTACCCTGGCATTTTTCACCTTCCACATGCTATACATCACGCACATAGATACACGCCAATACTTATCTTTCATGACATGGTAGGTACACCCAGGTAATACCCGTTCAACTTTTACACTGACAAAAATGGCTTAGACTGTATATGGGCGGATTTCTGGCCGACTGCTCTGACCATTGGTAGGGTTGCCACCTTTTTATATTGCCAGCATGGGATATTTTCCAGACACAAATCGGATTCTACAAGTCAACACATACCCATGGTCAGTACTATGGATACTACTTTTGTTTTATGCCTACTTGTTGGCTTATTGTTGTAGCAGTTTATATGCTCCGTCTGTTTCGTATACTTGCTTATTCTATTTCTTGTAACGTGGTATGTTACATATGGATATTACTATTGTACGTGACTATTACATGTGATGTGGGACATAATTATGTCATACGGTCGCAGGATATTTTACACTTAGAATGGTATCGGTATGGACACAACTGCCCAGCTGTGTACTATCCCTCACAATATAGGACAGGTGGTAACCCTGACCATTGCGCTAGACGTAGCTATTGTTGGCATGCTAACAAGATGCGTTTCACTTCCATTTGGTATAACTATGTACACTGCATTGGACTATGGGCACACGGTTTTAATTGTCATTTGTTCAAGGAATGGAGACTCGATATTCGCTAACGTGCATTTGTGTTTGCTTCTTGTGTTCGCAAGACCTGTCTTGCATTCTTTGCATATGTTTCTGTATCCGCGGACACTTACAGGTGTGATTACTATTGCAGGCAGACTGTAATATTCAGCATTTTAGGTTGCACGTCAACAGCCGACATTTCCATGCCTCCCTGCTGCACTTCGACATGCCCCATGCACTGGCGCTCGTTTCCTATGCACGTGGCTGTGGCGGCAGCGCACCTTCATTAATATGCATATGGTGCTACTGCAGCATCTACACACCGCACGGTCGGCACAAGCCTAACGCCAGCCTTGCGCCGAGCTTCATGAATCACAGGGTCAGTTAAGCACTTTTGTCAAAATGACTTCTTAAGAACTGAGTTACAACAACCATTAACTGGACTTAAATAGCAAATGAAAACTATTTATGAGATTATCCCAGCCAATCAAAAAAAGAAACTTTTCCCTCATTATTCACTCTACTTCGTTAAAAATACAGTTTCAAAATTGAAAAATAAATATTTCCATATGCTTACTCTTTAAAATAGATTTAATATTTATAATTTCATTTAAACCAGGATGAACATTTGCCTCCAGTCTTATTTTCCATTTAACCTCAGTTAGTTTCTAAATAATTTTCAAGATCAACACCTACTGAGTTTTCTGTGATTTGTTCTATTATAGATAATACAATTAAAAAAAACACTACATACAATAGAGTGCTTGTATGATGCTTGTACATGTCCTTTGTTTTTATTGTACATATATGTTCTTTAATCTGATCAGAAATTTCTCTTTTCATCTTACTAATTCAAAAAGGTAATCATTTGAAATGTAGGGACCTGCTAAAGTGAGTCTTGATATCTGAAGACTGAATGGCCAAAAGATCAGACATGTATATCCCAAGTCTGAGATGCTATTTCTTGGAATATTCCTTTTTCTCTGAGGTATGGCAGTCTATAAGTTTGAGGGGTGTGGGTGACAAAGGCAAAAAAAAAAAGACATTTAAAGGAGAAAAGCAAGATCCAGTCTTCTCCTGTGGTTTAATTTTTTTATGTGCTTCTCAGCACTCAGCATTTCATGTGCCAGCATTTCAGTAGGGAGGCATATAAAAACAAGAAACAGAACATGCAGCAAACACAATAAACTCCAGAAGTAGTTGAACAATTGAGTCGACCCTCTATAGAAACAGTCTTATAAAACTGCTCAAAATATAATACTAGTGTCTCAAAAATAAATTTACATAATTTATGCATGCTGCTTTAAACTATTCCAGAAGATTTTCTTGGATAACTTCCTACATTAGCACATATGTTCTTCCTACCAAATTGTTGTAATTGAACCTTCAGATTTTGCCCTCTTTTACCAATAAAAGAGGCTGCAAAACAACTTTTTTAACTAATTCTGGATACCCAAGAATAACTTTTCAATTATCCTTAAAAATAATACTAATCCTGTTGATACTATGCACCACAGAAAATGTTAAAGTAAAATCTACCTTTGGTTTGTTACTAAGAAAAATTATCATTAAAAATTCTCTTTGTATACAATTGGGTTAAATTTAGTCTTTCTAGAATTGTTTACTTCTTTCACAATTTTTATTACAAAGGTTTTATTATATCTTCTATCTGTAAAAAGTTCATCATAAGAAATTAATCTAGATAAATAGTTTGCTCTCTTTCAACATTTTCTTTTATATACAATAGATATGTACTAGTGGCATGTATATAATTATTTATAAAAGTAGGTTTTCTGTATTTACTAGAGTGAAATTTATTTCTGTCATATGTAATGCTAAGATCCAAAAATTAACCTGCACATGACTCTCATCAAAAGTAAAATAAAAAAAATCACAACTATTTTGGACTTACTCGTATATATTTTTGTATCATTTAAATTCCCTTTTACAAGAAGAACTATATAATGTGTAAAACACCCACACATCTTAACCTTTGCATTCCAGGATGCATAAAGAAATGTATGTCCCTATTCACACAGAACATGTTTAGCAAATGTGAGGGCCACCACCATACCATTTGTTATGCCATACCCCTGTCTGTAATAATTATTAAAAAAAAATAATAATAATAAGTATTCTCTAAAATCAATTAAAAAAGACAACAGATTGTGTTAATATAATCATTTGTTAAATCAGTTGTATGACATAAAAATTATCTCACCAACTCTCTAAACCCAAGACCTGTGGAATAACAGTGTATAAAGGTAATTGAAAAGAAAATAGCATGAGTAAACTTTTCTGTTTCAGGTTGATTAAGCTTATTAAAAAAAAGCCCAGGAATCTTTAATATATGATAAAGCACACTACACCAATCCACTCAACACTTTAGATAAGGTGATATATTTTTAATTTTACTTCCCTTAGCAGATGTAATGGGCCTGAATGGCAGGATTATACAGATCTTTATTCATTTTAGGAACTCCAAAACAAATTCCTTCTCTTGGATATTTAATCCATAAAAATTCAAATAAATCTGTATTGATTAACCCCTGCTGTAATAAATCCAAAAGCAGTAAATCAACTGCTGACATATTAGTACCAAAATAAAATTTTCAACCTTCTTTTCCAAGAGGTTGCACTTAAGATGTTAATCCTCCTCATATTTTAGGTTACATGGTTTGTGAGAAGCTAGGAATAGTAAACTAAATTCACAGAGGTAAAACAGACTACATGTGCAGTGAATCAATTATACAGTCACAAAGACATTTCAAACATTGCGCAAAGCCAAAGCAATGAAATCTTGAGTTGCTATTTTGATTTGCTTACAGTTTTAGAAAGCTTGCCAGGAGATAATCATATCCAAATAAAACATTATGGAGTGCAAATGATACCTCATAATTATATTAGATAATAAATGAGCCGCAACACCACTGACAAAGTAAAAATAAACTTTTAATGGTAAAACCACCACTCAATAGACAGCATAAAACAAATGAATTAAATTAATAAAATGGAGATAAGGGCTTTCGGTCATAAGACCTTCTTTAGATCACAAACATTCTAATTAATTCATCCATTTAAATGCTATAGACAACCAATCAACTACTGTTAATGGAGCATACACTCCTTTAATATAGGCTTAAGAGGAAGCAGCCCATTCATTCCTGGCAGTTTATCCACTTGTAGATTAGCTATCCATCTCATTGCTGCTGCTTCTGTTGTATTAATATCACCTCCCCTGGCAGAAACATATATCACCTCCAATTCTCCAAAGCTAAAAACAGAAAGGAATGTCCATTATATTTTTTGATGTGTTGATACAAGGCATTGGATTCATTCCCATTGTGTATATCACTTTATTATTTAGACTTCTGCTTAGTATTTCACTATCATCAGTGGTGCTCCAAAGAGTTATTACTCAGTAATTGAAGGACTGGAAGGCATAACAAACACAGTTGTTGACCTACTAGTGTAAGGTCAGACATAAGAAAAAGGTGGCAAGAGATGTATAAAATTGCCGGATAGATTAAGACACCATAATATCAAACTAAACAACAGGAAACAAAGTATGAATGGCAAGTCTGGAATACATGATGGATCATATTCTAATCAATGACTAGTGTCAGAGTGTCTAAAATCTAATCATTCTCCAATATCAGAGGGTCTAGATCAGACACAGAAAAATTTTGAGCAGTTATGAAAAGGCTAATGCCAGAAGACACATATGTATCAAAGAGGTTTGCGGACATTATACAGGGGTCTATATTACAATGTCAAACTAACATAAGTTCAAACATTGTAATATCGAACCCAAATGTCCGAAACCCAATAATAACGAAAAACACAGAACAGCATTTTTTTTCCCAGGGGAAAAGAAATCACTGTTCTATGATAAAAAAAAAAATAAACCTTAAACTTGAACTGTGCCCCCCCCACACACACCTTACTTAAATATACCAACTCCAAGATCGCACCAAAGTGGAGAAAATAGCAAAGCTCTGAAAATGGCCCATCAATTTTTTTTTTTCCTTGGGAAAAAAAATCAATGTGCTGTGGCTTCGCAATTTTTGGATTTCGGACTTTTGGGTTCGATATTACAACATTCATCTTATACAAGTTCGACATTGTAATATAGACCCTTATACAGTATCTTGTATCAAATATGCTTGGTAAAAGTACACTTCTAAGAAATTGATTAGGATTGTAGCTTGTTACTTAAGGGGTAAAAGACCGTGATTGACTGGACATTCTGAAACTGAATATTTCATGAATGATACATACTTATTAATATAGAGTTCTTGAGTTGGAATCTAATAAATGTTTTTAAAAGACTTATAGACCAGATTTGAAGTAATGTAGTGCCTAATTTTGACACTTGTTTTAGCAGTGACATCTGTAAATATTTTGTGCATCTTGTAAACTAGTGTTCACTTTTTTTATAGCATGTGAGTTGCCACTAATTCATTCTATAAACTGAAATGAATAAATGTATTTCCCTCTCTTGTCAGACTGTACAGCAGTCTTGTCCTGTATATTATATTTGATGACAGTACATTAATTCAGACATGGCAGTCACTATACTATGCATATCATGTATTTTCTAACCACACAGTCATAGAAAGCATTTGATTTTTATGCATTAATGTCTATAAATGGAACAATTCTTCAGTTATGCCCTATTAATGATACTTCACAAAACCAGTTGTTGAAAAAGAAAAATTCTAGAAAACATAACTTACGAAACAAAATTCCATCTTTATTAAAATGTTTTATGTAAAAATGCAGTTGTTTATCTGATGTGTGGCAGTCTATCAAACGTAGTTATAGACTGCACATTGTTTTATATGAATGGATGGGGTATCAGTTATGCTTTCCACATATAGTATGGGGAAAGGAAGGCTGTTCTTCAGAAAAAAATACTATAAGAATTTCCTGACATGTTTCTTCTCCTAAAACACACATGATGGGATACTTAAGTATTTAATGACCTTTGTTTTCATTCAAAAGCATGACTGTTGCAGAAAGTTATTTAGCAAGAGATAGTGTCATTTCTTATACTTTGTAAGATAGTCATTTAACTTTATTGTATTTAACACTAAAAAGGCATTTCATATTATCAGTTTTAAAATAATGAAATTCCAAGTTCAACCAACAGTTCATCCCCTCATTGAAAGGAATTTTCTAACATTAAATTGTCATATGGATGCTAATAGAAATATACCCTGGGATTACTTAATGCCTACACTAAGTGCACACCGTTCTGAGTGAACAGGCAACACAAACATAACTCACACCTTCTTTCTCCTAATTTTAGTTTCCCACTGGTTTTCTTGTAGCCTTAAATATTGAAGTGAATTTGTAAATGTTACCATAAAATATAGATTACATGTATATTTAGTGCAATCTTTCTGAGTAACTAGAAAGCACAAAAGATGTGATAGGGATGCTCTTTTTTTTCCAAAAACATTTTTGTTTTCATTTTAAGCATACACAAATGTACATATAACAAATACAATAAAACAATAACAAAACTTATTTACATTCATTCATGATAAATAATCATTTTATCCATGAGAAGTTATCAGTATTTGCTCAAAAGGTTTTCCAGTTTTTGCACTGCTATTTTTTTATGGGTAATGTTATGAGTTCTATAACAAATGGTTTACAGTTCTTTTTTTACAAACAACTTTTGTTAAATTAATAAAATCTTTAATCATCAAATCTTGTTTACTTTTCCAGTTCAAAGTAATAACTTTTCTGGCAATTGGAAGGCTTGACCAGAGTAACTGAATCTGAGATTTAGGTATTACATTAGGTATAGGAACATTGAATAGGACTAGTGAGTTAGAAATATGACAGTTATCAGACCATAAAGCATTTACACAATATCTGAAGTCTTTCCAGTATTGAACAACAGTTCTACATTCAATGAACATGTGAACCCATTGGCCTCTAGTAATTAATCACATTTCCCACATTTACTTTCACTGTTTTTGAGTATAAGATTTATTTTATGTGGAGTGTAGAAACTCCTTTTCAAAAATTTCCATGTATACAGTCTCCAAGATAATGAAGAAGAGGTACCATACGTAGATTTCTGTAACAGTTTTTTGGATTCATCAGATATTTGTTCTCCATTAATCTTTACATAGTAATTCCAAAAATCTGAGTCAAACTTTAGAGTGTTTTCTCTTAGTATCTTATAAATAGGTGAGATACTTAATTTTTGATCATCTGTCCTTTCAAGTTTGTTTGTCTTTTCGGCTTTTCCTGGTTAGGGGTCACCACAGCAGAACTCCGGTCTGCTAATGATTGGAAGTAGATATTTTTATGGTGCCGAGTTGCCAGCCTGACGCCCAATCTTCAGCGAAGGCATGCCCATTCACGCATGTCTTTCGGAGGCCACTCGACCACGGGGAGGACATGCAGACTCCACACAGAAGGCACTCCAGCCATGAATTGAACAGGAGAACCTCTTGCTGTGAGGCAACGCTACCGCTGTACCACCTCGGCTTCAGACACCTAATAAAAAGCTGTCTCAAACTAGTTATAGATTCAGTCTCTAGGTTTATTGATACTCTCATTTTGTTTTCTATAAACTGCCGTAATGAGTGTGTAAACAAACATCTGCCTTGACTATTATCAAAACTACATGAAAGAGAGTTTAGTGGTTTAATACGCTTATTTTCAATAAACCGATGCCAGAATATAAAGTTATTTTCCTTTAATTTTTTCATTGCATTGATGTTGAAAGAGTCTAGGCAATCAGGGGAGTTATGCTATAGGGAATATAAGTAATAAGAATTGTTTGATGTTGTAATTACAATCAATTATATTTTTAAAGTTATTAAATATTTGATTAATGCTATAAGAAAAATGATCAAACTTCTTATTAAATAAACAAAATTCACGTAAAAGCCAATGAACTCTACTTATTCCATATTGTCCCTTAAATTGATTTTCTATAGTTCTGACATCAGTTATATGAATCTCATGTATTATTTTCCAGCCAGATATACAGGTAGGTGTAATCCAATGTGATATTACATTAATTATAACTGATTTGGAATAAAGATCTATGCTAAGGAATGCTATCCCATTACTGTTCCAAGCTGTAATGTGCCATTTATATGCAATCCTAGGTTTTAAGGGAAACCATAAAAATGTAAGTAGCATGGAATTAATTTTTTTAAATATGTTTTTTGGAGGGGTTAGTATCAATGACTGTATATAAAACAACATTTTAGGTAAAATTATCATTTTAATTAAAGAGAGCCTATTCTTCATTTTGAAGAACATTTTATTCTATCTTTTTATTAGTTCACTAATGGTGGCTATTAAATTATTGTAGTTTAGTTTAACAAACTCTTTCCATGTACTCTTTATACTGACACCCAAATATTTTAATACATCATTCTCCCAATTAAACAGGTTATTCTCTCGTAGGTTTTAACTGTACCTTCATTGAAGGTTGAACTTTGAGCTGGCACCTCAGCATTTGTGAAAATCTACTTCCAATCATTAGTGGACCGGAGTTCTGCTGTGGCGACCCCTAACCAGGAAAAATCGAAAGACAACAACGACAACATTCTCTCTTAGGTTTTTGTTGATCTTTTTGTTAATTAGTAATGTTTTGGATTTATTATGATTAAATTTAAGCCCTGAAATTCTTTCAAACTTACTTAAGGTTTTTATAACATCATGCAAAGAACCATCAGTATCACCCAACCTTAACAACATATCATCAACAAATAATTGTGTCTTAGGACAATAATCCTTATTAACTTGAAAGCCTTTTATATTTTGCTTGTTTCTGATATATGTAGCAAAAGGTTCCATTGAAAGAGCAAACAATAATGGTGACAAAGGACAACCTTGTCTAGTTCCCTTGAGGATTTCTAGTGGTGAGGATAGACATGATCTGATTTTCACTTAAGCTTGTGCCCCACTATAAAGTTTCACTAATAAGTTGACAAAATCTGAGGAGAATTCAAAACCAATCAGGATTCTTTGTAGATAAGACCAACTAATAGAATCAAAAGCCTTTTCTATGTCTAGGCTGATAATTGTTAGTTGTTTTTTGTATTTGCATGCTATGTCTTTTAATGATAGTAATTTAATAATGTTATCTTGCACTTTTCTATGAAGTTTCTATGAACCCTGTCTGATCATTCTGTATTAGATTAGGTAATATTTTCTTTATTCTATTAGCTAATATTGTCATGAAAATTTTATAATCAGTGTTTAGTAACAAAATTGGCCTATATGAATCACAAGAATTGAGGTCCTTACCTTGTTTTAATATGGGGGAGATAATTGAATATTTCCACGATGGGGGTGTTATACATTTTTGCTTAACCATAGTAAAGGCACTCATCATTTTCTTTATTATATATTCAGGAAAAATCTTATATAGTTCAGGAATTATTCCATCCAGTCCTGGAGCTTTATTATCTTTTAAATTTTTTATTTGCTCTTTCACTTCTGTTAGTGTTATTTGTTTATTTAATATGTTATTCTGTTGCATTGACATCTTAGTAGTTATATTTTCTTGAATAAAAGTATTTATTACATTATCTGTCTCCAAAAGTGGTGTTATTTATATCTTTATAGTAGTTTTTGAACACATCTAATATGCCCATTAAGTTAGATGTTCTTAACTGAACTATCACTTTTATATTTAATCTCATTAATAAGATTTTGATTGTTTATTTTTTTGGATCTTTACCACTATTTTATGTAGATATTTGGGATTTACAGTATAATATTGTAATTTCAAATTTTTCAGGTTTATGGCTACCTTGTGATTCAGAACTTCTAAGTATTTTTGATTTAACTTAGTAATTTCATTATGTACTACTTTGTTATTTGGTTTTGCATTCATTTTTATCTTGTCTATGTTTTTTTGTAAATCTAAACATCCTTTGTCCCACTGTATCATTTTTTAAGGTACCAAGATTTTATTCTACCATATATATAAACTTTGAAAGTGTCCCATCGTATAGCATCAGTCACTTCACCATTATAATTTGTTTCCATAAATATGTCTGTTTCTTTTATTATCCATTCCCTAAAGTCTTTTAACTTAGTTATGTAAGCAGGAGTTCTCTGTAGAAATCTTAAAGCATCTGTATGCATAGTTAATGTAAAGTTTATAGCATTATGGTCTGAAAGTGGACAAGTCATTATAGATACATCACTTATTTTAGAGTATATATTATTTGATACAAAGACCTTATCAATGTTTGTTTGTGTACCAAACCGATATGAATCGTGAGTATAGAATAAGGAATAATGTTCTCTTAGACCATGTATATCTTTAAGGTTCATCTGGTTTGTAAAGTCATTTAACTTCTTGGCTTGAGATGTTAGTTTTATTTTACCATTTTTAGAAGTATCATTGCCTGATAATAGGCAGTTAAAATCACCTGTTGCTATAATTTCCCTTTTTGCATTTAAAGTAATCAGGTCCAGATATTTGTCAACATATTTAGTACTTAGTCCTGGTATCCAATATGTATTAATCAAAGTATAATACTTCCTGTTGATTTCCAAAAAACATGCTTAGCATCCCATCTTTATCTGAAATTGTATCTATAATTCTTGGCATAGTATAAGTATTTTTCCATGGAATAAGAGTGCCCCTTCTCTTAGTCTTAACACATGAATCAGCCAGAATGGTATAGTCATTAAATGAGTATTTTTATAGATATTTTTTTCATAGATGGGTTTCCTATAAAAAGATGATCTGGGCTTTATGCATTTTGATATATTTAAGCAAACCAGCTATTTTGACATTATTGTTCAAACCATTAATATTTAATGATAAACATTTATAAGCCATTGACTATAATGTGTATGTTGTTACTTTCTAAAAGACCTTTCTTCCTTGTTGACTTGAAATCTACTGAAAACTTACTTATCATGGATGCATAACCCAAAACTGTTTACAAACACATACATAAAACATAAAGTTTCTGGTTTAGTTAAAAACTTAACTAAACCATCCATTCACCACCTGGCCAACACCAAAAAGCACAAATTATCCATCCCTGCTTAGAATATAGTATAAAAAAAAAGAAAAGCATTATGAAAGCAACTAAAGAAATCCGAATACATGAAATAAACATCAGAATGAGAGTGTTCAATATAACTGAAGCTATATGAATATGTCGCATATGATAATAGCACCTCTAATAAGTAGATATGCCAGAAATACACATCAAATAAAAGTATGTATAAACATTAGAAGCTGAAGGTTAAGAAGATTGTCGTTATTTCCAAGACTTTTCAAGAAACTTCAGATGATTTAGAAGCTGAAGGTTAAGAAGATTGTCATTATTTCCAAGACTTTTCAAGAAACATCAGATGATTTAGCCATTTTATCAGTCATCTATCTAGTATTTTCATGTAAGGATCTGTTAAATATATATATGTATATATATATATATATATATATATATATATATATATATATGGTTCTACCTGAGATAGTCGACACTCCAGAACACCGCCAAGCGAATCGCGAGCACCAGAAGATCGACAATGCAGAAGACCGACGCGACAGATTAAAACACCGACGCCGAGGATGCCGACATGGGAAAAGGCTGTGTAAGTATGCGGTAGTGACGGACGTTAGGGTGCGAGTAAGGTAAGTGTGGATATTGATGGTCTGTGGGGATAGGGGTGGGTTAAGTGAGTTAGGGTTAGGGAGTGGGTTAGGTAAGTGTGCGGTAGTGATAGTGTTTGGGTTAGGGGCGGGTTAAGTGAGTTAGGGTTAGGGAGTGGGTTAGGCAAGTGTGTGGTAGTGATAGTCTTTGGGTTAGGGGTGGGTTAAGTGAGTTAGGGTTAGCTGAGTATGCGATAGTGACGGACCTTAGGGTTAGGGTTTGGGTTAGGGTTGTAGATAGTTGTGTATGTGAGGTTTAGTGTGGGTTTGTAGGGATTTTGGTGTGCTTGTGTTGTGTGTGTGGTTTTTGGACAGGGGATGTGTTTTGTTTGTTGATTGTTGTTATTGTGGTGTGTGCAGTGTATGCGGTTTCGTGTTTGTGTACCGTCGGTTATTTTGTTGTCGGGCATGTGAGGTTTTGTTTTTCTGCACTGTCGATTATGTGGTGTCGGTGATTGCATTGTCGGTGTTCTGGGGTTTCGATTATGTCAGGTAGAACCATATATATATATATATATATATATATATATATATATATATATATATATATAAAACACACACACACACACACACACACACACACACACACACACACACACACACACACATAGGTTCATAGGGAGGTGCTAGGCTATTGGCCCTAGGGCCTATATAAGCCTAACCAAGAAGGTACCCTGGCTTTCGCCACCCAAGAAAAATTATTTTCCTGTGCCACTGTTGATCAGAGCCACAGAAGTGATCCCCGGGGTGAATTTCCTATTTCCCATTTATTTTATTTTTTATTTTATTTTACATTTGTTAACCGGGAGAGTCCGACTGGATACATGTCCATTTTCAGCGGAGGCCCAGGGAGAGAAGCTCCAAGTACATAACAGACATATGAACATTGTTAATGCAAAAAAAGGAAGATAGTTGAGTTCTAAATACAATATAAAGATACATCACATCTTGGGAAAAAAACAGCGGCAGCAAATAAAAAAAAACATAGGTCAGTTACAAAGGCGAGGTGCCTTGTTAAAAAGCGGTTAAGGATAGTGAGGTAAGAGAAGGGTAAATGATAGTGGTTAATCAGGTTTGGAACAGGGACATTGCCAGAGAGTATTGAGATGGGGTTTAAGCTTTTTTTTTGAATTGTAGGAGTGAGGGTTCTGAGGTCATCAAGATTTTTCTTGAAGAGTGCTAATGAGGAGCTTTGTTTGATATAGATAGGTAGTTTGTTCCAGAGTATGGGAAGTCTCTGGGACAGGAATCTATCCCTCCAGCATATTCTGTTTATACGTGTGTATATATATATATATATATATATATATATATATATATATATATATATATATATATATATATATATATATATATATATAAAACACATAACTATATTTTACACTTATACACATATTACTCATATGTATAAAAAAGGGCTCACAAACCTCTGTTTAGTTACTAAAGGTTTAGCTATGTAACATAAGTCTAATGTTAATATGCATAATGAGTTTTCTAATGCAGCCCCTAGTTCACTTGATGTCATTTAGTTACTAATAGTGTCAGTGAATCTGCAGAATGTATGCATCTATAAAATAACATAGGTATTTTCAAAGGAGTCAAACACTTCCATCAGAACTAATCATTTACCATTTAAAGTATCTAAGTGAAGGATAACAGAATTTTAAGAGAAGAGAATTCTAAAATTTTTAACAAGTTCAAAAGGTCAAATGATGTCACCACTACTGTTTCCTCAAGGTGCAGCTTCATAAACTTGTTAAAAAGTATCTAAATAGGCTCATGCACAACAGAGATTGTCTCTAGTGAGGAAAAAAAGCATTTTGGTGGGAAATTCAAGTCTTGAAGACTTTAGAGTTTACAGAAAGAAAGAAAAAAAAAACTCAAGCTGCCTTGTCAGTGTATGTCATGAATCTCCACAATGAGAACAGTCACACAAACCACCAGTTTCCCCACAAAACATTAACATCATGAAAAATTAACCCTTTCATATAAAAAGATCTATTTAAAAAAAAAGAACCTAGTGTGTGTGTGTGTGTGTGTGTGTGTGTGTGTGTGTGTGTGTGTGTGTGTGTGTGTATATATATATATATATATATATATATATATATACAACTTATATTTAGCTATCTATAAAACACCATTAATGTATTGTATTAATGTTTATATGTATCTAAACAAAGAGTCTAAAACATCTAGTTAGAAACACTATTCAGAAACACATTGTTACCCCACCACTGACCCACTAGAAAAAATGCACTTTGGTATTAAGTCAAATTATACTATTGCTGAACAGTTAGAAGACATATATCATTTGCAATTATTTAAAAAGGAAAAGTATATGAAGTACTTATAATAGGGAAAAGAGAGAAAAGGAACATTGTAAGGTAGGTTACTGGCGAATCAGCTATGCTGTTGTAGACCTGTTCAAGTTTGGATAAGAGTGATGACTGTAGATGGGTAAGGGTAGAAGAGGCATAGAGAAGGGAAGGGGGGAGGAGAAAGGCTTGAGCAAGAGAAACTCTGGATTTAGGAGCTAGGAATTTTTTTATTTATGTAGAGGAGGTTTTTTTGATACAGTGTTGTATATGGATGTCGAATTTTCGCTGGTCATCAATTATAGTTCCTAGTAATTTGGTGTGAGAATCGGCTGTGATGGGAGTTTTATTGAGTGAGAGAATGGTAAAAGTGGATTTGTGGTGAGAGTGGGATTTTGGTAGGAAAAGAAGGAGCTTAGTCTTTTTGGGATTAAGTATAAGTTAGTGCTCAGTTAGCCATTTTTCTACAGAAGTGAAAGTATGTTGTGTAATGGAAAGGAGGTTGGGATGTTGTTAGAGGTAGAGATGACAGTGGAGTTGTCAGCATATTGTATGAGGGAGGAAGATGTGCAAGAATTTGTAAGTCACTAGTGAAGATATTAAAAAGTCGAGGACCTAGAATTGAGTCCTGAGGGACACCAGTTTGGGCAGGGAGGAAGGGGGAACAAGCAGATTGCCATCTAATAGATTGGAATCTGTTTGAGAGAAAGCTTGAGAACCAGCTAATAGTGGGGGGGAGCATTATGAGGTCAGTTAGTTTGGAAATAAGCTTAGAATGAGCGACAGTATCAAAAGCTTTGGATAGGTTAAGAAAGAGACAGGATACTAGTTGATTGTTATCCATGGCTTCATCAACAGTATGTGTGAAAGAGAGTAGGGCAGTTGAGGTACTGTGATTAGGTTTGAAGCCGTGCTGTGTGGAGGTTAGGAGATTACCATTGATTAGGTATTTAAGAAGTTGGATATGTATACATTTTTCCAGAAGTTTGGAGAGTGGAATAGAGAAATTTATGAACCTATGAATAAGTTCTCCTGGTAACAGCCTGTAGTGCACATAATACAGCCCTAGCTTGGCTAGTCTATATTTTGTGGCACATTTATTTTATGTCTCAGACTAACTTTAAGCATTTTCTCTGGCCTAGCAATGTAGCCTTTCTTAAGTGGGGTCCATAAACAATTTCACACTCTGTCTTAGGTTTTATAAGGCTAGTATATAGTGCTTGTATAATTGTTGTCTGTCTGGGTTTAATATGTTTCTTAATGCAGCCATTGTCAGCTAGCTGACAGATTTGGAGTAAGCTTCACCTCCCTATCCCCTCCAGTCACCCCCCAAAGTATATTTGTCACCCTTCCTCAGCCCGTTATCTCATGTCAGCAGGTCATCTCGGCTGTCTCCCAGGCCAAAAACATGGCATCGGTGGGACCACACCACATCCCAGGTTGCCTTTTAAACGACTTAAAACATGACCTAGCAGACCCACTAGGATCTCTGTTTAACCACAGCCTGTGAACTGTCTGTGTTCGAGCAGAATGGAGGACAGCAACCATAATCCCTCTGCACAAGGGGGGTCATCAACTGAATGTGGAAATTATAAGTCCATAAGCTTGACTAGACTCATCTGCAACTCCATGGAAAGCATCAGTATGGACCTTATTAATAAGGACATAGGTAATCTCCACACTCTGGACCCAACCCAATTTGGATTTGTTAAACCTACATCATATGTTCATAGGTGTGTACTAGGCTAATGCCCCAGGAGCTTTTACAAGCCTAGCCCAGAGGATTACCCTGGCATCGTGCCACCCAACCTTAGTTCCCAGTGCCTCTGTTGAGTAAAGTCACTGGAGTGATCCCTGGGGTGAATTTTCTATTTCCCATCCACTCATCAAGATTTCTCTTGAAGAGGGCCAGTGAGGTGCTCTGCTTGACATGTATGGGAAGTCTGTTCCATAGCATGGGCAGTCTCCGGGTTATGAACCTGTCCCTGAAGCATGTTCTGTTGATTGTGGTAATGGGGTTGAGGTCTCTGGAATGTGTGGTGCGGAGGGATTGGGATTTCTTTAGATGTAGCATTTCTAACAGGGCTGGGTCAGACATGACTTTGTAAGTCAAGCAGAGATCGCCTCTAAGTAGGTGATATGCCTATTAAATATGGTTGACTTATTTCATTAAGTCACCAAGGCCCTGGATGAGGGAAAGACAGTACATACTCCCTGTCTTGAGCTAGCCAAGGCATTTGACACAATCCCCCACTTAGGTATTATAGAGAAACTCTCGCAATTGGGAATTATCCCCTATATTGCCAGATGGATAGCCAACTGGCTCACTGACAAGACACGTACTGTCAAAGTGGATGACTTCACCTCTAGTAAAAGACCAGTCACAAGTGGCATAACACAGGGTTCTGTGCTGGGTTCCTTACTGTTCAAGATTTATTTCTCAGAAGTCAGGCAAACTTGGATGGCCTGTGGCTGACCAAGTTCAATGGCAATTGCAAATTAGGAGCAATCACTGAGCCCCCCCAACAATGTTAATATACTGCAGATAGGTTTAAAGCAGATAAATGATGGGTATCAAAGCCATGGACTCAAGCTAAATGCAAAAAAAAAAGCATTATTATTCCCTTTGGGAATGCTAACTTCCCTGCTAATTACATTATAGACAGCACTTTCTTAAGTGTAGATCCAGTGGTACTTGATCTGGGAACTCAGGTTGATAGCAACCTGAACTTTGACCACTACATATCCATAGTAGTAAGGAAATCCTTCGATGTAAGCACAGCTTATAAATAAAGGCATTGCACCTAGATGCAAGGATGTTATAATTCCATTATACTTGGCCCTCATTAGACTAATAATTAAGTACAATGCTCCCTTTTGCATATACCTTACCAAACACTTGCAACAATTGGAGGTGACTTGGTCTCAGTGAAATAGGATTTCAGTGAAGTGAAGTAGACCCATATAGATATAATTGTATTAGATACATCTCCCAGAGACTGCCATTTCCCTGGAATAAGCTTCCAGTTCATGTGAAACAGAGACCCTCCTTGACCTTCTTCAAATGCAACCTACAGCAATGGATGGGTGACCACAGATTCACTCCTGGGGTGGCGGTCATGTCCCTCCTGGACAGAAGACTTCATTAACTACGATAGACCCTTACCTCTGTGAACGTCTCATCTAAACACCGACAACTGGGGCAACTCGGGATAAATATGGCAAAGCTTATAAAGGCTTTAGGGCCATTAGCCTAGTAACCTTCTATGAACCTATGAACCTATTGATTTTATTACAATCCATGGCTAGAATGCCAATATTATATTCATAAATTAACCTATTATTGATCTATAATACCAGTATTCGTTACCTTTAGAGTACTGGTATTATCTAACATATATGCATAAACATGTAAATGATGTCTGTCTATATCTTTAATTCCAGGCCTGTTATGATGTTTCCATAAAAGAAGACTGATTGCACATGGTTATGGATTTATATTTCATCTAGGTATGGTGATGGATTCTGATTATTCCCAGCTTTTCTGATTCATCTACTTAATTTGGTAATACAAATTATGTATGAAGCTATTCGGACAATCTCTCAATTCCTTTGCCTTTATAAATGGGCTTAGTTATTGTGAATTTTCATTGGGGGGTACTTCTGCTTTGTCATATGAAGCTTCAAACCACCCTTAAAGGAGTATCTAGTTGAATGCTAAGTAATTTGAAATTGTAGTTTCATCTACACCACTTGATTAGCTATGAATTAATTTTTAATATATTATTTTAACTAATAGTGAGAGATGAAGTATAATCCTTCTCCAGTCTGTAGTTTTACTTCTGTTTCCACAGATTTTCTAAAAATGTTCTGTAAAAATGTTTATTGTCTTGCTTGTGTTCCTCACTTTATGATCTCCCTATCTAAAATAGCAAATTTTGACAGTAACCCCCATAGCTGTTTATATATATAAATATATATATAAAATGTGTGTGTGTGTGTGTGTGTGTGTGTGTGTGTGTGTGTGTGTGTGTGTGTGTGTGTGTGTGTGTGTGTGTGTGTGTATATATATATATATATATATATATATATATATATATATATATATATATATATATATATCTTCTTCTTCCGGCTGTTCCCTTTAGGGGTTGCCACAGCGTATCACCTGTTTCCCTTTCTTCCTGTCCTCTGCATCTTGCTCTATCAGACCAACCACCTGCATGTCCTCTCTCACCACATCCATAAACCTTATCTTAGGCCTTCCTCTTTTCCTGTTACCTGGCAGCTTCATCCTTAGCATCCTTTTCCCAATATACTCTGCATCCCTCCTCAGCACATGTCTAAATCAACGTAATCTTGCCTTTCTGGCTTTGTTTCCAAACCTTCCAACCTGGGCCTCTAATATACTTATTCCTAATTCTGTCCACCCTCGTCACACCCAGTGCAAATCTTACCATCTTTAATTCTGCCACATCCAGCTCTGACTCCTGCCTTTTTGTCAATGCCACAGTCTCCAACCCATATGACATAGCTGGTCTCACTACCCTTTTGTAGACCTTCCCTTTCACTCTTACTGGTACTCGTCTGTCACATATCACTCTTTACACTCTTCTCCACCCACTCCATCCTGCTTGTACTCTCTTCTTCACCTCTCTTCCACACTCACCATTACTCTGAACTATTGATCCCAAGTATTTAAACTCATCCACCTTCGCCAACTCTACTCCCTACATCCTCACCATTCCTCTATCCTCCCTTTCAGCCACCACACAATCCAACATTCTGATCATTGGAGACTCCATTGTGAGAAACACTGATGTCCTTCTCACCAGACTGAGAAAGGAGAAAGTCATGGTCAGTTGCTTATCAGGGGCTTGGATCCGCCACATTACACACGCATTCAGGTCACTGGACTACAAGTACCAGGATGACTCAGTCATAGTCAATGTGGATGTAAATGACTTGAGACGTACCTCCCTAGACTATATGAACAGAGACATGATGGAGCCTTTGGAATGTGTGCCCCAGGCTGGTATGAGCCTAGCATTCTTCAGCAGAATTTTACCATCTCCAGTGATGATGCCACAATACAAACAAAAGAGAACTGACTTTAATAATTGGCTCAGTTTTTGGTGCCATCCTAAGGGGGTGCAATATTTGTCAGCATGGAAGGAGATAGTCAACAGACCACACTGCTTTACCAGAGATGAACTGCACCTCTCCCCTCTAGGCTTTCAAATATTAGCTAAAACATTGCCTAAAAAGGCACTATGGGTGAAGACAATGCCAAACTGAAAGTATTTCCATCACAGCAAATCAAACCAAGAAAATCTAAAGGTATTACTGCTCAATCCTAAGAGTCTAAACATAAAACTCCACTTCCTAGAAGCTCTCTTCACCCTAGAGAATACTGGCATCTGTGCTGTCACAGAGACATGGTTTAAAGCCGCAGAGAGCACACCGACAGTGCAAGGTTATAATGCCTTCCACACATTTAGACCAGCTACTACACTGACAGGGACTAAAGGTGGAGGTGTCTCGATTTACAATCAAAAATAAATACAGCTCAAGGCTGGTCAAAACAGGACAATGCACTTGAGCTGCTCCATGTTCAAATCACCATAGGCAATATCCAATACCACTTCCTTGCAAGCTACAGGTCACCCTGTACTACCAAAGAAACCCATACCATGTATTTAAACTTATTGGAAACACATCATCTAACCCAATACTATATTTCATGGGTGACTTTAATTACCACACTATTAACTGGGAATCCTATATGACACCAAACATACAGTCACAGAGATTCCTGGATTTTGTAAACACAAACTCCTTGGACCAAATTGTCAAAACACCAACCAGGGCTAAAACCACACTGGATCCGGTCCTCACTAATATGAGAGGGTGCTGCACACCCCCTAGTGTGACATCTTCTCTGGTAAGGTCAGACCACAAAATAGTCTCCTTTGATCATCATCATCATCTTCTTTCGGTTGTTCCCATTAGGGGTTGCCACAGCGGATCACCTGTTTCCATTTCTTCCTGTCCTCTGCATCTTGCTCTGTTACACAAACCACCTGCATGTCCTCTCTCAACACATCCATAAACCTTATCTTGGCCTTCCTCTTTTCCTGTTACCTGGTAGCTTCATCCTTAGCATCTTTTTCCCAATATACTCAGCATCCCTCCTCAGCACGTCCAAACCAACATAATCTTGCCTCTCTGGCTTTGTCTCCAAACCTTCCAACCTGGACTGACCCTCTAATATACTTATTCCTAATCCTGTCCACCCTCGTCACACCCAGTGCAAATCTTAACATCTTTAATTCTGCCATATCCAGCTCTAACCCCTGCCTTTTTGTCAATGCCACTGTCTCCAACCCCTATAACATAGCTGGTCTCACTACCCTCTTGTAGACCTTCCCTTTGACTCTTACTGGTACTCGTCTGTCACAAATCACTCCTGACACTCTTCTCCACCCACTCCACCCTGCCTGTACTCTCTTCTTCACCTCTCTTCCACACTCGCCATTACTCTGAACTGTTGATCCCAAGTATTTAAACTCATCCACCTTCACCAACTTTACTCCCTGCATCCTCACCATTCCTCTATCCTCCCTTTCATTCACACACATATATTCCGTCTTGGTCCAGCTGACCTTCATTCCTCTCCTCTCTAAAGCATATTTCCACCTCTCCAGGGTCTCCTCAACCTGTTCCCTACTCTCACTACATATCACAATGTCATCTGCAAACATCATAGTCCACGGGGACTCCTGTCTGATCCCATCTGTCAACCTGCCCATCACCAGTGCAAATAAGAAAGGGCTCAGAGCTGATCCTTGATGTAATCCCACCTCCACCTTAAACGCATCTGTCACTCCCACGGCAGATCTCACCACTGTCACACTACCCTTGTACATATCCTATACCACTCTTACATACTTCTCTGCCACTCCCGACTTCCTCATACAATACCACAACTCCTCTCTAGGCACCCTGTCATATGCTTTCTCTGAGTCCACAAAGAAACAATGCAATTCCTTCTGACCTTCTCTGTACTTCTCCATCAACACTCTCAGAGCAAACATCGCATCTGTAGTGCTCTTTCCTGGCATGAAGTCATACTGCTGCTCACTAATCATCACCTCCCTTCTTAACCTAGCTTCCACTACTCTTTCCCATAATTTCATGCTGTGACTGATCAGTTTTATCCCTCTGTAGATACTACAGCTCTGCACATCACCCTTATTCTTAAAAATCGGTACCAAAACACTTTTTCTCTACTCCTCAGGCATCCTCTCACTTTCCAAGATTTCATTAAACAATCTGGTTAAAAATTCCACTGCCATTTCTCTTAAACACCTCCAGGCTTCCACAGGTATGTCATCTGGACCAACAGCCTTTCCATTCTTCATCCTCTTCATAGCTATCCTTACTTCCACCTTGCTAATCCATTACACTTCCTGATTCACTATCCCCACATCATCCAGCCTTCTCTCTCTCTCATTCTCTTCATTCATCAGCCCCTCAAATCCCTCCTTACATCTGTTCAACACATTCCCCTCGCTAGTGAGTACATTTCCCTCATTATCCTTTATCACCTTTACCTGCTGCACATCTTTCCTAGCTCGGTCCCTCTGTCTAGCCAATCGGTACAGGTCCTTTTCTCCCTCCTTAGTGTCCAACCTATCATACAACTCTCTATATGCCTTATCCTTAGCCTTTGCAACCTCTCTCTTTACCATGAACCTCATCTCCTTATACTCCTGCCTACTTTCTTCATTTCTCTGACAATCCCACTTCTTCTTTGCCAACCTCTTTCTCGGTATACTGTCCTGTACTTCTTCATTCCACCACCAGGTCTTCTTGCCCTCCTTCCTCTGTCCAGATGTCACACCAAGCACCTTTCTAGCAGTCTCCCTTACTAGCTCTACTGTAGTTACCGAGCTATTTAATAACACTTCACTGCCACCCAGTTCCTGTCTTAACTCTTCCCTTAACTCCACCTCACAATCACCCTTTTTCAGTTTCCACCATTTGATCCTTGGTGCTGCCTTCACACTCTTCCTCCTCTTCTTGATCACCAATGTCATTCTACAGACCACCATTCTATGCTGCCTAACTACACTTTCCCCGTCACCGCTTTACATTCTCCAATCTCCTTCAAACTGGCCCTCCTGCATAGGATATAATCCACCTGTGTGCATCTCCCTCCACTCTTGTATGTCACCCTATGCTCCTCCCTCTTGTTAAAATCCGTATTCACCACAGCCATGTCCATCCTTTTTGCAAAATCCACTACCATCTGACCTTCTGCATTCCTTTCCTTAACACCATACCTACCCATCATTTCCTCATCCCCTCTGTTCCCTTCACCAGCATGCCCATTGAAATCTGCTCCAATCACCACTTTCTCACCCTTGGGTACAGTCATCACCACTTCATCCAACTCACTCCAAAATTTTTCTTTCTCATCCATCGCACACCCAACTTGCGGAGCATATGCACTAACAACATTCATCAGTACACCATCAGTTTCCAGCTTCATAAACATCACTCTATCCGACACTCTTTTCACCTCCAAAAAACTTTTGGTATACCGTTCCTTCAGAATAACCCCTACCCCATTTCTCCTCCCATCCACACCATGATAGAACAATTTGAACCCACCTCCAATACACCTGGCCTTACTTCCCTTCCACCTGGTCTCTTGTACACACAATATATCAACTTTCCTTCTGTCCATCATATTAGCTAGCTCTCTCCCTATACCAGTCATGCTGCCAACACTCACAGTTGCTACCCTCACTACCACACTCCTAACCTTTCTCCTCTCTTCCTGCCTTCTGGCATGCCTTTCTTCTCTTCTTCTCCTTCTCCTCCTTCGGCCAACAGTAGCCCAATTTCCGCCAGCACCCTGTTGATTAACAGTACTGATGGCGGTCATTGTTAACCTGGGCCTGTATTGGTTTCCGCATATCTCATTTGGCAGATGTTTTACACCGGGTGCCCTTCCTGACGCAACCCTTCACATTTATCCGGGCTTGGGACTGGCATGAAGAAATGCACTGGCTTGTGCATCCCCAGTGGCTGGGTTTTTTATATATATATATATATATATATATATATATATATATATATATATATAGGGGGTGAAGGCCCCCTGCTTATCTTTAGTGTAGGGTGGTTTGTTTGGTTATGGGGGGAGGCTGTGTGTATGTTTGTGTGTGTGCTGTATGTATGTAGTACTTTCACGATTTTTAATTTTGCTGTTTTAACATTTCGTTAATGTGGGGTTTTGGGCTTATAGTCTCGGTATTTTGGGCTTCGGGATTGTGTAATTTTGGGATTCAGTAGTGAATCCATATATATATATATATATATATATATATATATATATATATATATATATATATATATATATATATATATATGAAAAACAAACAAATTCCCAACTTGATATATCAACAAAGCAGACCCAACAGGAAGATACAGCCAGTACTCCACTCCAAACGACTCAAAGCCAGTAAAACTCCAAAATCGAGCACGATATGTTCAAGAAGAATTTTATTGACGTTAGCGCTTTCACAGGTACCCCTGCTTCATCAGACGTTACAAATAAATCATCTCCATGCAGCATTATATGCCAAATTTTAAAATACATAATTTCCTGTTCAACCTCACTTCCTATTGAAGTAAGACAAACTCTGCCTTAAAGTGCTACTAATCCTAAAAACATCAGCCACACACATAAAACTAAATTAAACAACTAGACGTCTTTCAAAACTAATATCTAACAAACATAGTAAAATCCTTCATCAAACGTACAACATATATATAAAACCAGTCATCTGACAAGTAAAAAATAAAATATCTATTAGCAGTCATCATGTTGTAGTCATGCTGTGCTTCATGTCCTAACAAGGATCTGATATCTAAAAGTTTTTATACAAAACACGTAAAACAGTACCTACTCTAAAATCTAATCACAGATGTCCTAAACTGAGGTGCATATATGTTAGACATAAAAATACAATAGCTAAGATAACGCAGTGACAACTATATCATCTCAACCTGTCATAATAGAATAGTGCCTTCAACACATTGGCCATTAAGGTCCATCTAGGACCTAGCGTTTAATAGATCTCTTTTTTAACCATGGTCTCAAAGGAACACTTTCATTCAGCCCTCGTTCACGATGGGCTGCAAGGCGCAAAATCCATTCAATCTCTGATAGCTCAGTTGGATTTACTAGATCCCCCCCCCTTGAACTCACTTTCTGTACATGTAATACTTGAAACATAAAAGTGTGCTGGGCAAATTGTATCATGTGCTTAGAGATTGCGCTACAGGTATCCAATCTATTATAACAATAAAAATGATCCCGAATGCGTTCTCTCAAGGAACGATTGGTCTTACCCACGTAAAACCTGAAACATCTTTGACAGGTAGCGACATACACAAGATTCCTAGTGTTACAATCGGCCTGACATCTAATCTGCCAAAGCTTACCGTCGTTGGAATTCCTAAAAAATCTGGACGTGTCCACATAGGGACACTGGGGGCATGATCCACACCTTCTGGTACCTAAGTCAACCGCTGTACACTCCGACATATTCAAAGAGGAGAGGATAGATTAGGGAAGCACAATTCTTGTTTTAAACTCTTAGAATTGTTGAACACATATCTCGGACAGTTTCCTACTATCCTACATGTATCCTTGTTGGTGGACAGAATGTTCCAATTATTCATTATCACATTCTGAACCATTCCCAAATTTTTAACATAAGGTAAAAGTAACTGTTGTTGTGTGTTAGCTGTGTTACATACCTTCCTGCTATATGAATGTTTGTGATCTGAATAATAAGGCTTACCCTTACTATTCCTTAATCTAACAACATCATTGCATACTGTCTCAACCACTGTAAGATCATAACCCCTGCTATATACATCATGTCCCAGTTTATTTAATTCCTGATGGAAAGAGGCATCATTAGAGCAAAGTCTGGATATCCTCAGTCCCTGTCCTCTAACCACATTGGCAAAAGTTCTGGGGTGGTGCATGCTATCAGCCTGCAAAAATGACGTCCTATGGCATTCTTTCCTGTGGACGTTGGTATTATAGATGCTGCCTTCACGGACTATGGTTACATCTAAAAAATCAATGGAATCAAAAGAATGATCCATCGTAAATTTCAGAAAACAGTCCAATCCATTAATATGTTCCAAAAAGGATCCCAGCTCTGCCACAGTGCCCTGCCATAGGAGAAAGAGGTCATCCATGAACCGTCTATAAAAGATGACCTGTGGATTGGATAACAAGACCTCTCTCTCCCAGGCAGCCAACACAAGGTTGGCATATGTGTTGGCACAACTGGTGCCCATCGCCACACCAGTACATTGCCTGTATATCCTATCTGCAAACATGAAAAAGTTGTTCTCAAGCACAGTTTCAAGAAGCAGCATCAAGAAGTCAACCTCAGTAAGAGACATAGTTTCACACAATAGATCTTTAACCATTGCAATTCCATCAGCATTAGGTATGCAGGTAAACAAGGAAACAACGTCAAGGGTAACCATAATAAGAGTCTCTACACTACCAAATTCAGAAACAAAATTATACAGATCAGTCAAAAAATGTCCAGTGTCTCTCAGTACATACTGAAACCTATTGAGTGTTGTCCTCAGCCTACTGTCCAAGTAGATGGAAATAGGTTGGGTAATCCAACCCTCCCCTGCTACAATAGGCCTAAGGGGAGGTCTGGTTGCATTTTTATGGACTTTGGGTAGTCCATTAATAGAAGGTATCATAGGATGAACAACCTCAAAGTAATCATATAAATCTGATGTCAAAAGTCCTAAAGATTTGCACTCAGACAACACATTATGTATCGTGGAACATGATCTCTTTATATCTAACATGGTTACCCCAGTGTATGCATCAGAATTTAACATGCTAATCATAGAATTCACATAGAAGTCTCTGTCCATGACAACTATTAGTCCACCTTTGTCTGCAGGTCTTATAATAATCTGATTATTGTTCTTCAGAGAAGAAATAGCATTAAGCTCAGGCAGAGTCAAGTTATCAGCAATGTCATTCGTTCTACCCTTAAAGCTGTCATAGAGCTCATTTTCTACAGCTTTAACAAATAAGTCAAGCTCAGGTGTCAAACGAGGGTTAACTAAACTTTTAGATTTAAAAGTCTGCTCACCTTGGGTCACCACATCTTTAAATAGCAACTTGAGATTCACATTCCTAGCAAATGATCTAACTGCTAGAGAAATTTCACTGATATCAGCTCTCCTGCTGGGAACGAAGGACAGACCTCTGTTAAGGACGCATAGTTCAATGTCAGACAGTACAAAACTGGATATATTCCAGACTAACGACTCAGCCCTCCTGCATTGTTGGTCCAGTGCTCCATGCTGATCTCCCGACGTTTGGCCCCTCTGCTGTAATCCAGGTCTACCGACCTCTTCCTCCCCACTCGAATGGGGAGGGGAGCAGCAGGAAAATCCCGTGGACCCATGGTCTTCAATTTGTCCAGTTGTATCTTCCGTCGTGCCGCTGTCCCGGTATTATCAGATGTCTCATCACTCATATCTCGTGCATTACGATCTTCCGCTGGCGTGAAATACACTGACGTAACCGATTTGGGAGAGGTCAACGGCTCACATAACGCATCATGCACGTTGATCTGAGGGACACTTCCCTCACTAGCCATATTTCCCTGCTGTCGAGTGATATCAATTACTCGAGGCCTCACATCACCGAGTACGCCATCACTACTGCCCTGTACTGCACTCGCACCCCTGCTGGTTCTCTTATAATCAGGCCGATTATCATTGCTGTTGGTATTATTTCTAACCACATCATTCATTCTAGGCCAAACAAAAACATTGTTGTTATCAAAGTCCTTCCTGTCCCTGACAAGCTTCTTCTTTTTTTGAGCCAATAAGTTCACTTCATACCTCGTTACTCGATCCATTAGCTCATGCAGGAACAAGTCAGTAGCATCATTACCTACAAGCTCTATTAACTTGGCCTGTTGTTCAACAATAACATCAAGAATCTCAAGTTCTTTAGGTTTAAAGAAGTCAACAAGTAACTCCATATATGCCATACTTGCTTTTAAGTTGATTTTTTGCCATTGCACCAATAAGTCCGGGTATACATTGCCATACGTTGGCATATTTAATATACGGAGCCCTCTCGGAATTACCTTATTTTGTATACTGGCCTCCATATGATAGCGTTGGCATTGTAAACGTTTGTACTTGAAAAAATTGTTTTCTACCTCTCTTTTAATCTGCCTCGCCATAATTTCCTTATCCGGATTCAAGCTCTCATTCGCAACTGGCAAGTTCATGTCAAAAGCCAGTAATGGGTTAATAGTGTCTCTCAAAATATGCCTCAATGAGCCAAGTGAGCCCAACACCATCCGATCCGATTGACCATTGCGATCCTTGTCAGCCATATCTTCCATCCCAAAAAATATATGAAAAAACAAACAAATTCCCAACTTGATATATCAACAAAGCAGACCCAACAGGAAGATACAGCCAGTACTCCACTCCAAACGACTCAAAGCCAGTAAAACTCCAAAATCGAGCACGATATGTTCAAGAAGAATTTTATTGACGTTAGCGCTTTCACAGGTACCCCTGCTTCATCAGACGTTACAAATAAATCATCTCCATGCAGCATTATATGCCAAATTTTAAAATACATCATTTCCTGTTCAACCTCACTTCCTATTGAAGTAAGACAAACTCTGCCATAAAGTGCTACTAATCCTAAAAACATCACCCACACACATAAAACTAAATTAAACAACTAGACGTCTTTCAAAACTAATATCTAACAAACATAGTAAAATCCTTCATCAAACGTACAACATATATATAAAACCAGTCATCTGACAAGTAAAAAATAAAATATCTATTAGCAGTCATCATGTTGTAGTCATGCTGTGCTTCATGTCCTAACAAGGATCTGATATCTAAAAGTTTTTATACAAAACACGTAAAACAGTACCTACTCTAAAATCTAATCACAGATGTCCTAAACTGAGGTGCATATATGTTAGACATAAAAATACAATAGCTAAGATAACGCAGTGACAACTATATCATCTCAACCTGTCATAATAGAATAGTGCCTTCAACACATTGGCCATTAAGGTCCATCTAGGACCTAGCGTTTAATAGATCTCTTTTTTAACCATGGTCTCAAAGGAACACTTTCATTCAGCCCTCGTTCACGATGGGCTGCAAGGCGCAAAATCCATTCAATCTCTGATAGCTCAGTTTGATTTACTAGATCCCCCCCCCCTTGAACTCACTTTCTGTACATGTAATACTTGAAACATAAAAGTGTGCTGGGCAAATTGTATCATGTGCTTAGAGATTGCGCTACAGGTATCCAATCTATTATAACAATAAAAATTATCCCGAATGCGTTCTCTCAAGGAACGATTGGTCTTACCCACGTAAAACCTGAAACATCTTTGACAGGTAGCGACATACACAAGATTCCTAGTGTTACAATCGGCCTGACATCTAATCTGCCAAAGCTTACCGTCATTGGAATTCCTGAAAAATCTGGACATGCCCACATAGGGACACTGGGGGCATGATCCACACCTTCTGGTACCTAAGTCAACCGCTGTACACATACATACTTACACGAAAATGCTGTTCACCGAAGCAGAATTTTCACATAAGGACGTACTACAGTGTGGATAAGGGAAGATTCCGTTTTCCCCACTGTAGCTCGGTCTCAGAGTGAGAATATTATAAGGGGGTGTGGGGTGCAGGGGGGCATAGCCCCCCTTTATAAATGCTTTTTTTTTGGCACATTTTAACGAAAGTGCTTTTTCGGTAAAAGCGCTTTCATTAAAATGTGTTCGGTGATGTTGGGTTCGACTACTGTAGCTTCGCGCAATAGTCCTAGACCTATATATATATATATATGTATATATATATATATATATATATATATATATATATATATATATATATATACATATAAAATATTACAAAGACATGCATCTGGAGCATTCCACCCAGACCTCCGCTGAAAATTGGCTCATTCCAAAATGGACTTTCCTGGTAAACAAATGTTAAATAAGTAAATAAATAAAATAAATAAGTATCACTTCCTGGGTTCTCTTATGTTATTAGCTAGATATCCTTCTTATGTCTGTTGATCAGTTCAAGCGTCTTCTTGATGTCTTTATATAAAAAAATTATTCTAGACTTTAAACACTTATTACTATTACCTAGCAGTTTGCCTTCTAGTGTGAACACCTATGTCGACCCTTGCATTTTTGTGCTTTTGCCAGATTTTGTTTGTATAGTTATTTTTGTATGTGGGAATTCCATTTTTGGAACCATTTTTAATAAAATTCCACATCTCATTTCCACAAAGCTTTGAATGAAATTAGGCTCATCAGGTGTCCTTGACAGTGAATAATTTAATTCCTTATAATGTTATTTATGGATGTTACTTTATTTTCTTGTGATATGGGTAGTATTACTGAATCTAGAAGTACTGAATGATCGCTATTCGGAATAGGTGGATAGATTGTGATTTTGTCTTCTTTGGCAATTTACCGGATACACAGAACATTAAGGCTATTCCTAAACCTTGTAGGTGTATTTCCATTCTGTTGCAGACTATTTTCTTTAGCTAATCTGCCAAGTACCTTTTTTAAGCAAATTTAATTGCCAGTATTACCCCTGTCACACCTAGGGGGTTACTGTCAGCATCAACAATTCTGTTCTGTGCATTAACGGAATAAAAAGACGCCAACAGCTTCATCCTACTTGCTTTGGGGGTTCATATAAATCCCCCTGTTATGTAATAGATCCTCCAGTTTTTAGCACAGTGGTAGTAGAGGCCTTGATGCTAATTTTATCAAAATTAAAAGTTTCCTTATTTAGGATCATCACCCTCCCAACTCTGTGGCTACTATATTTACTGCTGTAATGGAATGTTTACCCTTCAAACTGGGGGTCTGATTATTGCCTTTCATATGAGTTTCAGTAATAACTGTGTCTTCTGCTTTATGCTATGTAAAATAATGTTTTAAGAGAAGCGTTTTTTTTATTTAGTCAGCATTTATTGATTAGAAGAATGATTAGTTTGTCCTGTTTTATGTCTTCACTCTGGGCCACTTGCACAGATTGAAATCCATGGAATTGTTTTTACATAGCTCAGGATGTCATAGCCAAAATCTATTGCCTTTCTTGCAAAAATGTGTCAGTTTTTGATCAGCATTGACTGACTGATACAGTTTCATCCCTTAAGACTGCTAGATTTCTTTAAGATATGCATCAGCTCATTCTGTTTTTAATTTATATCTAGGCTTGTTGTATGTTTGTATATTCTCTGAAAAGGCAGCCTTTTTGCCTGTTTTGATATGTATGCCATTAGTTCACATGTGCATCTGGAGTACATGTGTTTCAGCTCTGACAACATCATTTGTGCCTACTATATAATGACTGTGTTAAAGTTCTTAACCATTGTTGTAATATGTCCTACATACTATATATTTTAGCACCAGGCAGATGCATAACAGTTGTAATAAAATTTTGATTCTTACAAATACAGGTGTCAGTACCAATAAGGAAAGGAAAGAGAACTCTATGACCAGTAGCTACTTTTGGTCAGATCGTCTGGAATTTAGAGAGTCTTCGTTGCAAGTAAGTTTATCAGTTGTTATTAGAGTTGGGTTAGTTAACTAATTGCTGTTTATCCTGTTAATTATATGGCTTGAACATTCTGTTATTTTCCCACATTTATGTATTTATTTATTTATTTTTTATTTTGATGTTTGATAATATTTTCGATATTACTGGTTGAAACTGTATTTTTTCTTTCATTTTGTTAAATGTTTATTGATCTGACTTGTACTAATCCTATCTTCTTTAAAAAAAACATTATTATGGTTTGAAGTTTACTATTTCAACTGCTTCAGAAATTTTTAAATTGTCATCTGCCTTTTCAGGCATATGATTAATGTTTATTTTGTTTTATTTATTTATTTATTTTGCCCGTAGTCTGTATAGTGCTGTGATGACCATATCCAAACAAATTCATCTTTCATTTAAAAATCAGAATTTCATTTTTATGGCATTTCTTACTTTAACTGTTAATAACGTGTTTAGTTATGCTGCCTGCTTCGTTAATTTCTATTTCAGTTAATATTACTTTGTCTTCTTTTTGTATATTTTGTGTTAGTACCAAATGTGACAGAATCTCATCACAAGAGTCTGTAATTTTAGGACTGCAGGACTTATGTACAAGTATATTAAGATGTTTTTTTTAATCATTTTTAAGTCATTGTTGAATAAATGGTATTTGCTCAATTGTCTTGCAGATGTTATGAACAAGATTTCACCCCACAGTATGAACACAGCCTTTTTTCTATTAGTGTCAAGTCCAAAATGAGTAAGAGCGAGCATACTGATCGTTAATTATCTGCATCTACAACTTTTTTTTCTTTTCTATTCTGTTGCTGTCTTGTTATATGAAGTGCATCACGCAGCTGTCCTTGAAAAGGGACATCCATGGTATCCACTGCCATCAAATAGTTAGCAAACAAATGCTGTAAATCATCACGTTCTCATCTTTGCACTACTTCTGGTTATAGTAAAAGTACCTTTTAATATTAGTTTATAAATCATTTGGCTCTTCTTTCATTGAAAAATGAAATGCATTGTTCTTTGTTCACTTAACTTTATCTGTGAATTTTCCTTCATGTATTCCTTTTATTTTTCTTCCAATGATGTCTGAGTACTAAATGCTGTGATAAATGTCAACTACTAGTTGGCAATGGCATTATGGCATTAGAGGACTTGCTATCTGACTGAAATGCTCAGGACTAAAAAGAATGGACATGTTCGTTTGCATAAGAAAATATTAGAACAGGAGTTGGTATGAGGTTTATGATCCGTAAATTAATTTCCTCAGTATGGAAGGCTAAAATCTTTGGAAGTAAGTGAGAAAGTTTTTGTTGGGACTTTAAGTGAGCTTTCTGTTGCCTTTACTCAAGGTATTTTGAGTACTGTAGACGTGTTTTTTTTCCTCTTTAGTTCATTCAGTGAGCAAAAGTATACAGTGGATTTCTATCAGTAGCGATGCAGTGCATAAACGGGTATGACAAATAATTGCCGGCAACCTACAAGAAAATAGAGATGGAGTCTGCTTGAATTGTGCGCTTTCTTTAATTAAGTTACTTCTAGTGTTTTCAGCAAGGTACTTATGTAAAGAGTATAAACATATTGCTCCCTTAAGTAGTGATTTAACTTTATAATGGGCAACACAAATTGTAGATACCTTCAGTACTAGAAATTATAAATTAAATCTTAATAGTGATAAAAACTCTTTCCATGAATCATAGATTATAGACCATGTAGGATCAGTGCAAGAATATTATCATGTATTATGAATTATTTTATTCATAGACTGTTAGTTTTAATGTGGTTCTGTATTACACATTGTTATTTATAGACTGATGATAGAATTTAGCTGTTTTGCAAAATTATATGAAAGTGCATACTTTTAAGAGTACCAGGAGACCATACAAGGAGCTGGCTGTTGTTTAATGATAAAACAGATTAGTAATGAATTATAGGGGTCCTCTGAGAATGCAAAGTAATATTCTGTATTGTTTATATTGAAATTAGTTACTATTCTTTTGCATGAATTGTATATAGTCTCTTACATATCGCACAAGGGATCACTATCATATGATAGAAACCTCATTTGACTGAAATGCATTTGACTGAAAACATAAGACTGAAATTTCAAAAGACTGAAAAGTCACTTGACTGAAACCCATAATACTGAATTTCAACATACTAAATTGTAAACGAGACCACATAAAACCAGACTAGGTGGAGGCTATGCCCCCCACACCCCACTAACTATATATATACTAACTCCAGGATTGCACTACAGTGGGGAAATTGACATATACCTTTCACGTACCTTACATTAGTCTACATGCTGCCACTACTGTGCCCTTTTCCCCACTGTAGTGCAATCCTGGAGTTAGTATATATAGTTAGGGGGGGGTGGGGGATACAGCCCTCCACATTGGGGGGTGTGGCGGGCGTAGCTCCCAGCCTATTCTGGTTTTATATGGTCCAGTTTAAAATTTAGTATGTTGAAACTGAGTATTATGGGTTTCAGTCTTATGGATTTCAGTCAAGTGACTCTTCAGTCTTTTGAATTTTTTTGAAATTTCAGTCCTATGGTCTCAGTTAAATTAGTTTCAGTCAAATGAGGTTTCTAGCATATGATAGGGATCCCACACAATATATATAGTATAAATTGATGAAGTACACAAACAATGATACATACAATTGTTTAATTAATAATAATTGCATATAATGAGAATTGATGAAAGGGGCATAGTGGGTATTTTTTAATTTCTTTCCAAAAACAAATTAAAAAGCAGGTTTAATATTGGTTGTACACGTGTTGGAAGGAATTTGGATCACTGACTAATATAAAGGTCTGAACTAACAGTTGGAAAAGGTATGAAACCCCAAATGAAGGTTAATTAACAAATTTATTAAGAATTTTAAGATAAAACAGATAATGCAGGCAAATAATAACAAAGCAAGTTATACAATTAGAATGAAACTTATGGTTATGCTGTGCTAACAAGTACAGAATTGCTAATGCTGATTTTCAGCCAAATTAGCATGGCCAGTTTAGAGATGGATGTATTCCCTGGTAACTGATTTATAGTTCAAGGTTGGACATGGGTGTTTACAGAATTATTTTTAAAATGAATTGTGAGTGTAAAGATATTTACAAATGTTACCTATAAAGAAATATATGAGTAAGTCAACTGATTAATTTATTTCCCTTTTGTTGATGGGGCTACTCCCACTGGAGCAGTGGTCTCATTTCAAGGGAAGACCCAGGGTGGTATTCATACTCACTAAAGGAAATATGGCCAGAGAACTGCTACTGTGTATATATTGTTTGGTAAGGTATTACATCATGTTGTCAGGAAAGTCCTCTACTCATTTTGATAAGTGCTGTAGGACCTTTTACATTTATCTGAGCAACCAAAACCCACCTCACCTGAAGGATGACCTACTCAAGAGTACAGCATCCCCTATTGCTGTATTGCATTCTAGGTAACGTAAAATGAATCAGATCATCTGAGCTGAGGCTAGAACACAAAACCTTTTGATTTTTCATCATTAAAGCTGAGTGTACTACCTGTTGATCCATTGACATCATATTACCTGATTTAACCTTGACGTTAATACAAGAGAGTTTAGCTAGAGCTCTGATGTTCAGTGTGCATGCATTTATTTCAATTGAAGACATGGATGACCACAATGCTATGTTTTTGGGTCCAGTTAAACTATTACAGTGAAGTGACATTAAGGTGAAAACATGTAGAGTAAGAAGGACGTAGATATTGGGAATATTAAATTGATAATATCAACTTGGACTGATGTAAGTCGGATGTGCTTTAGGTCAGACACATGTTTTGGTGAAACACTCCCGATGTTCTTGTCCAGAGCAGGTACATACATTGAACATGTATGATGATTTAAACCGTGTGACCTGGTTTAGCTGCCTATATGATATCTGAGTAATAAGACCCTTTTCAGTGTCCATGCATGCCATTTAGTTTTATATTTTTAAAGGATGGATTAAAGCTGCATAGTTTTAGCCATATGTAGATTAAAGCTGCATAACGCTAACCATATACGGTTTGGTATAATTAGCTGTATAGTCACTGGAGTGTGAAAACAGCAGGGTAAGGCTTGCATTGACTCCTCTTGGATAGCCTGATGGGCAGACCCAACAAATTTGCTAGGGGAAAACAGGGTCATGAAATAGTGCAGCATTAGAAGCTGTAGGATATTTTCAGCGGATAGATGTGATTTGTTACTGAAATGTCTGAGGACTATAACTGCAGAAGTATGAGTTAGTGTATTGTAGCAGCAGGATACTACTCCCTGGGAAAGAAATCGCTTGGCCGCGTCCATTACTTTGCCGTTTTCGTCACTGTAGTGCAATCTTGGAGTTGGTGGGGGGCACAGCCCCCCACATTGGGCGGTGTGGGGGGATTAAGCCCCCCACTTTATGTTATGTTGTAAGTGTTTTTTTTTTTTTTTGGAACAGCAATTTTTTTCCCTTAGAAAAAAAAAATCGCTGTTCTAATCGTTCGAGTTTGGAAGCTTTTGTTTACATGGTGTCGATAAATCATCATTCGCTTTTCTAAGCATTCAATGATTTAATATAGACCCTCCAGCTCATATAGGTGCTGATGTGTAAATCTGATGCAGAATACTTACTATACAGTGTTAACTAATATTTACAGTTCCAGATGCTATGAGATGTATATATATATATATATATATATATATATATATATATATATGTGTATGGGTCTACTTTAAAAGAATGAAAACCCGCTTACCCGAATCTCTAAAGACCGAAACAACTTTGCTGAAATCACAGTTTAACAAACATTCTGAACACTGATAATGAATTCAGGGAAACTAACCACTCATCCATCAATACAAAAAAATACACACCGAAGCAAATCACACCCACCCATGTGGGGAGCTTTACCCCCACACCCCCCTAACTAAATATACCAACTCTAAGATTGCACTACAGTGGGGGACAGGGGCAAAGTTCACCATGGTGGCCAAGTGTTTCCTATCCCATAGTAACTTTCCAGTGTTCAGAGTGTTTGTTAAACTGTGGTTTTGTCGAAGTCATCTCAGTCTTTAGAGATTTGGATAAGTGGATTTTCTTACTTTTCAAATAGACGTGTATATATGTGAGGAGTCATTTTAATGAAGATTTAGTGTTGTCATCTCAGTCTTTTTGTCTTCAGGTAAGTGGGCTTTCGGTCTTTTCAAGTAGACCCCATAGATATATATATATATATATATAGGAACACTTTATAATCCCGAAATTCTGAAATATCGAATTTCAGAATCCTTATATTATAAAGCCGAAAGCTCAAAACATCAAAACCCCAGAAGCCTGAATTTCAAAATCCCGAAGTACAGAGATGTTGAAGTAGTGCTTCTGTTGTTGCGCTGTGTTAATGGATAGCTGGAAGTTCAAGTAAGTATTTATGTTTAAGGGTTTTGGTTAAGGGATTTAGTGTGTGTCAGTGTGTTTTGTTACTGTGATGTGTGTGTGCGAGGGGAATGTAGCTTGTATGGTGGTGTTTTCATGTGTTTGTCTGTGTAGTTCGACCTTGGAGTTAGTATATTTAAGTAGGGGGTGTGTGGGGGGCACAGCCCCCACATGGAGGTTGCAGGGGGGCTGGAGAGTCTATCCCTTTATTCAGTGTCTTACTTTTGAGGGGAGATCTCAGTCTTACTCACAGTGCCATTAAAAACCTGGTTGTCCCTTACAACCTATTGGTTCATAGGTGTGTACTAGGCTAATGGCCCTGGAGCCTTTACAAGCCTAGCCCATAGGATTACGCTGGCATCGTGCCACCCAACCTTTGTTCCCAGTGCCTCTGTTGAGTAGAGCCACTGGAGTGATCCCCGGGGTGAATTTTCTATTTCCCATCCACTCATCAAGTTTTCTCTTAAAGAGGGCCAGTGAGGTGCTCTGCTTGACATATATGGGAAGTCTATTCCATAACATGGGCAGACTCTAGGTTATGAACCTGTCCCTCCGGCATGTTTTGTTGATTGTGGTAATGAGGTTGAGGTCTCTGGAGCATGTGGTGCAAAGGGATTGGGATTTCTTTAGATGTAGCATTTCTAACAGAGCTGGGTCAGACATGGCTTTGTAAATCAAGAAGAGATTGCCTCTAAGTAGGCGATATGAGACAGAGAATAGTTGGAGTTTTTGAGTCTGTCCATATAGGACAAATGTTGAAGGCCTCGGATTCTCTTTGTGAGGTACATTTGCAGCCTCTCCAGTTGTTGCATGTATTTAGTGAGGTACATGCCAAATGGGGCATTGTACTCAATGATTGGCCTAATGAGGGAAAAGTAGAGGGAGACTATGACCTCTTTCTTCCTGGATTCAAAACCCTTAGTAATGAGATGTGCCACATAGAAGGACTTTCTGACCACAGTGGCAATGTGGTGGTCAGAAGAGAAGCTGCTGTCATCCTGTGTTCCCCGATCTCTTATTACATCTTCTGTGTTCAGTAGACTACCATTGATGTGGTAATTCATGGAAACTGGGTTTTTCCCAAAGGGAATGACGACACATTTTTTGGCATTGAGCTTAAGGCCATGTTTCTAACACCAGTCGTTGGTCTCAGTGAGGCCTTTCTGTAGGATGTCAACATCACTTGGGGAGTTAATAATAGCACCCAACTTACAGTTGTCTGTGAACGTTGTCAGCCAGAGTCCCTTCATGTTGGCCTGGACTTCAGAGAAGTAGATACCAAACAGGAGCGGACCCCAGACGGAACCCTGTGGGACTCCACTCATGACTGGTCAGCAGTCTGACTTGGAGTCAGCTACTTTCACACTGTGGGTTCTACCTGTGAACCAGTTTGCAACCCACCTAGTAATATAGGGGTTAATGCCTAGCTTAGTGAGTTTTTCTATGATTCCTGAGTGGGGAACAGTATCAAAGGCCTTGGCCAGATCAAGGTAGGCTGTATGAACCACCTTGCCTTCATCCACAGCTCTGGTGACTGACTCAAAGAAGTTGACCAAGCATGATCTACTCTTCACAATACCAAACTGTGTGGGATCCAGAGTTTGGAGATTCCCTATATCTTTGTTTATTAAGTCTATGATGATGTGTTCCATAGCTTTGCATATCATACTCATCAGGCTAATGGGGTGATAGTTCCCAGGGTCTGTAGTTGCTCCTCCTTTGTGGAGAGGGATGACTGCAGCAGTGCGCCATTCGGTAGGGACAAAGCCTGAGGTGAGGCTGTGATTGAACAGGGCACACAAGTGAGGTGCCAGTTCACTCTTTAGTTCATGTAGAACACAGCCAGGGATATTGTCAGGTCCCATAGAAGCTGTATTCTTCACCTTGGAGAGTGCTTTTTTAACCTGTGCAGCAGTAATACTGGGTGCCTGGTAACCTACTGGTATTGTGAGTGGTCCTTTGGGGAGGTCTAAAGTTGGCACTGAACCTGTCGGCCAGTATATTGGCAATATCAGTTGGCTCGGTATAGGAGGTACTATTGTGCAGTAGCTCAAAGCAAATCTGGATAGTGCCGTGGAGATTCTTTACATAACAATAGAAGGCCTTGTGGTTGCCTTTACTATCTGCTGCAATTCTGTTTTCATAGCTAGCTTTAAAGGACTTGATGTGGAATCTCAACTTTTTGTTGAGGCTGATAAGGGAGTTTTTTTCAGTCTTGGGACTTCACCTTATTCCGCATCAGTTTCCTCCTTCTGTTGTAAAGTTTACTTATGGCAGGGGACCACCAGATTGGCTTCCTTTTTTTTGATGAGAGCATCTTAGTTCTATTGCGTATGGCAAGAGACATGCATTTGTGTACGTGTTCGTAGAGTGCATTGGTGTATGACTCAGCGGTCATGCAACTATTCTTCATTTGCATAGGTGCCGTGAAGTTAGCCAGCTCTGTTTTGAGGAGGTCAAAGTTAGCTTTGAAGAAGTTTTTCATGGTGGTTACCTTTGCAGTGGGGGGGGGGGGTGGGAGGGATGTGGATTTCCAAGGTGATTAGTGTGTGGTCGGATCTAACCAGGGAGGAGTTGACTATTGGTGTAGAGCAACGGTCGCCCATGTTAGTAATGACCGGGTCAAGGATGTTGCTACCTCTAGTGGGGGTAAGAATGAGCTGGTCCAGGCCACTGGTATTAATGAATTCCAGGAAACGTTGGGCAAGTGTATTGGTACATGAGTAGTTTTCCCAGTTATTGGAGGGGTAGTTGAAGTCACCCAATATGAGAGTGTTAGGTTGGACCCTAATATTCTCCTGGGTGCTTAGGAACGTGGAGTGTGAGTCCTGGGAGATGGTTGAGGACCTATAGCAGGCTACAACCTGAATTGCTGTCTTCCCCACTGTTAGCTGCACCTGAAGTATCTCAGATGCATAATGTTGGGCTACCAGTCTTGAGGTGTGTGCATCCTTTATGAATATGGAAACACCACCGCCTTTGGAGCTTCAGTCCAAGTTCTGGATCTGAAAGGTGTGGAATGAGTTATAGCCTGGTAGTGCAGGGGTACTTTCTGCTGCCTTGAACCAGTTCACTGTTACAGCACAAATATCGATGTTCTCCATTTTAAGGAGTGCTTTGAGTGAGTGGATTTTGAGATTTAGACTTCTAGCGTTTAGCAGCATGACCATCAAATTCTATTTGTTTGTAGCTGTTACAGTGGTAATTTGCAAGTGTATATCTCTGCAAGTCCAATATCTCTACCAGTACTAAGACCAAGGACCTAAAGCTTCACAGATAAATAAAATACAGTGGAGGAAAAGGTTTATAACTTAGCATCTTTCAGACTTTTGGAATAAACCTCCCCTGCATATTAACCAGAGTGACTCACTGTTTTCCTTTAGGAATAATCTAGATAATGAGATAGGGAGAGCTGCATCTGAAACTAGAGTCTATATTAGAATGTCGAACTCACAGGAGTTCGACCGCTGTAATACCAAACTGTACAGTTCGAAACCCAATAATAACGAAAATACAGAACAGCAATTTTTTTACCCTCGGAAAAAAATCCCTGTTCTGTGACAAAAACCCCCCAAAACGCTTACTCTTTAAACTTAAACTAAAGTGGGGGGCTTTGCCCCCACACACCACAATGTGGGGGGCTGTGCCCCCACCCCCCTACTTAGATATACCAACTCTGAGATTGCACCACAGTGGAGGAAATAGCAAAGCCCTGAAAACGGCACACCGATTTTTTTCCCCTGTGAAAAAAATCAGTGTGCTGAGGCTTCACTATTTTCATATTTTAGACTTTTGGGTTTGATATTACAACGTTCGAACTTCTACAAGTTCGACATTGTAATATAGACTCTGAAAGTATGTGTTTCTATTTCTTTTCCAAGTGAACATCCCTCTCCAGTATCAGTGATAAGGATCCGGGCTCCTTGATTACTGGCCCAGAGCAGGGACATCACAAGGGGGATATCTGTGCGTGTCACTATGGAATCTCCTATGACCAAGACATTAGGTGTTGAGGCGTTTTGTCTTATGGGCTTATTTGGTGAGGCACTGATATGTGTGTTGTTATGTGCAGTGGTTTCTGTACATGTTGAGGTGTTTTGTCTTACGGGCTTATTTGGTGAGACACTGATATGTGTGTTGTTATGTGCAGTGGTTTCTGTACATGTTGAGGTGTTTTGTCTTATGGGCTTATTTGGTGAGACACTGATATGTGTGTTGTTATGTGCAGTGGTTTCTGTACATGTTGAGGTGTTTTGTCTTACGGGCTTATTTGGTGAGACACTGATATGTGTGTTGTTATGTGCAGTGGTTTGTGTACATGTTGAGGTGTTTTGTCTTACGGGCTTATTTGGTGAGACACTGATATGTGTGTTGTTATGTGCAGTGGTTTCTGTACATGTTGAGGTGTTTTGTCTTACGGGCTTATTTGGTGAGACACTGATATGTGTGTTGTTATGTGCAGTGGTTTCTGTACATGTTGAGGTGTTTTGTCTTACGGGCTTATTTGGTGAGACACTGATATGTGTGTTGTTATGTGCAGTGGTTTCTGTAAATGTTGAGGTGTTTTGTCTTACGGGCTTATTTGGTGAGGCACTGATATGTGTATTGTTATGTGTAGTGGTTTCTGTACATGTTGAGGTGTTTTGTCTTACGGGCTTATTTGGTGAGGCACTGATATGTCTGTTGTTATGTGCAGTGGTTTCTGTACATGTTGAGGTGTTTTGTCTTATGGGCTTATTTGGTGAGGCACTGATATGTGTTTTGTTATGTGCAGTGGTTTGTGTACATGTTGAGGCGTTTTGTCTTACGGGCTTATTTGGTGAGGCACTGATATGTGTGTTGTTATGTGCAGTGGTTTGTGTACATGTTGAGGCGTTTTGTCTTACGGGCTTATTTGGTGAGACACTGATATGTGTGTTGTTATGTGCAGTGGTTTCTGTACATGTTGAGGTGTTTTGTCTTACGGGCTTATTTGGTGAGACATTATGTGTGTTGTTATGTGCAGTGGTTTCTGTACATGTTGAGGCGTTTTGTCTTACGGGCTTATTTGGTGAGGCACTGATATGTGTGTTGTTATGTGCAGTGGTTTGTGTACATGTTGAGGTGTTTTGTCTTATGGGCTTATTTGGTGAGACACTGATATGTGTGTTGTTATGTGCAGTGGTTTGTGTACATGTTGAGGTGTTTTGTCTTACGGGCTTATTTGGTGAGACACTGATATGTGTGTTGTTATGTGCAGTGGTTTCTGTACATGTTGAGGTGTTTTGTCTTACGGGCTTATTTGGTGAGACACTGATATGTGTGTTGTTATGTGCAGTGGTTTGTGTACATGTTGAGGTGTTTTGTCTTACGGGCTTATTTGGTGAGACACTGATATGTGTGTTGTTATGTGCAGTGGTTTCTGTACATGTTGAGGTGTTTTGTCTTACGGGCTTATTTGGTGAGACACTGATATGTGTGTTGTTATGTGCAGTGGTTTCTGTACATGTTGAGGTGTTTTGTCTTACGGGCTTATTTGGTGAGACACTGATATGTGTGTTGTTATGTGCAGTGGTTTCTGTACATGATGAGGTGTTTTGTCTTACGGGCTTATTTGGTGAGGCACTGATATGTGTGTTGTTATGTGTAGTGGTTTCTGTACATGTTGAGGTGTTTTGTCTTATGGGCTTATTTGGTGAGACACTGATATGTGTGTTGTTATGTGCAGTGGTTTCTGTACATGTTGAGGTGTTTTGTCTTACGGGCTTATTTGGTGAGACACTGACATTTGTGTTGTTGTGTGCAGTATTTTCTGTACATGTTGAGGTGTTTTATCTTACGGGCTTATTTGGTGAGACACTGATATGTGTGTTGTTATGTGCAGTGGTTTCTGTACATGTTGAGGCGTTTTGTCTTACGGGCTTATTTGGTGAGGCACTGATATGTGTGTTGTTGTGTGCAGTGATTTCTGTACATGTTGAGGTGTTTTGTCTTATGGGCTTATTTGGTGAGACACTGATATGTGTGTTGTTATGTGCAGTGGTTTCTGTACATGTTGAGGTGTTTTGTCTTACGGGCTTATTTGGTGAGACACTGATATTTGTGTTGTTGTGTGCAGTATTTTCTGTACATGTTGAGGTGTTTTATCTTACGGGCTTATTTGGTGAGACACTGATATGTGTGTTGTTATGTGCAGTGGTTTGTGTACATGTTGAGGCGTTTTGTCTTACGGGCTTATTTGGTGAGGCACTGATATGTGTGTTGTTATGTGCAGTGGTTTCTGTATATGTTGAGGTTTTTTGTCTTACGGGCTTATTTGGTGAGACACTGATATGTGTGTTGTTGTGTGCAGTGGTTTCTGTACATGTTGAGGTGTTTTGTCTTACGGGCTTATTTGGTGAGACACTGATATGTGTGTTGTTATGTGCAGTGGTTTGTGTACATGTTGAGGCGTTTTGTCTTACGGGCTTATTTGGTGAGGCACTGATATGTGTGTTGTTATGTGCAGTGGTTTCTGTATATGTTGAGGTGTTTTGTCTTACGGGCTTATTTGGTGAGACACTGATATGTGTGTTGTGTGCAGTGGTTTGTGTACATGTTGAGGTGTTGCAGATAATTTGCGGGTACGAGGTCTCTGATCTTTTTGATAGGCTTCTAGTGAGTATCTCTGCATAAGTGGGTTTGTGCGTTGTGTCATGAACTTGTGTCAGAGGTGAAGTGCATGACATCACAACCTGTTTGATGTATTGTTTTTGTTACGTGGGAGGATTGTTTCCAAACTGATAGTGTAATTACGTCTCTCACATACGGTATTTGTTTTAGAACTAAGTGGTTGTCAGTATACATAAGGCAGTTACTATATTACCTCAGGATGCCCAGGTCAATCAGGTTGGCTGGAGAAATGGTGGGAAAATGACCAGCCATTATGGCAGGTTTATACTGTCGTAGTGTTGGGGGATGGGTAAGTTAGATCGGTTTATGATGTAGGAATAACAGAGGGGCTTATTCTGTTGACAGTTTAGGGCGAAGAGCTGTGGCAATACTGCTCAGTGTGCAGCTGTGTTGCCTACAGAGCAACAGGGGAATTGGGAGGGTCCTACTGACAGATATCTAGGGATAATTTAAGTTTCCAGGTATTTGCATCTTTGCAGGGCAGCACTAAACCCATTGTGTGATGCACAGCTAAGTGAAATGCAAGGCTTAAATAAGCATTCCAAAAATTCTTATCAAGTGAAGGGAATACCAAATGATTTTTGCAAAACCAAAGTACCAGGTTGGCATATATGAGAGCACAAGCACCCCCATAACTACTCTACTGGTATGATGGTAACATTCACCCTCAAATAAAACAAATTTATATATCATTGTATTATGAACCAAAAAGTTGTGCAACAAGTGTGCAGAAGAAAAACAAATAACCAGAATGAACACTGCACTGAAGGAAAGTTTTTACAAGTAAGATAATGAGCGTAGTCCTAAAAGGTCATGCTATTTATTACTAATGAGTGTAGTCCTAAAAGGTCATGCTATTTATTAAAGATCCACAAAAAAAAATAAGCAGCCTTATCCTGTAATATTTAGAAAAGGCTTCATCAAAAATAAATTGTGTAAGACCATTAGTGCATTTAAATAGTGCATTTTATAAACTTCATATCCTTTGTAGAGGGCATCCTGAAAGGTATAAATACTATTTCATCACCCTTAAAAGTAACCAAACTGGTTAGTTGCAAATGAAGAAAATCTCTGGTTCTAACAAAGTCCTATTGCCTATTAAGTTTTGGTCTATCCATTCTCATTTACTTAAATGGAATCTGCAGATTAAACAACTTTACCATAAACTCTCTTATTAATCTTCTTTTTTTAAAAGAGAAAAGCAGACCTTTTTTTTTTTTTTTAGTTTTTCTGTCTCTGGCCAAAGCTCAGCATCTAATCGTATATATAAGTACACACACACATATATATATATATATATGTATATATATATATATATATATATATGTGTGTGTGTGTATGTATATATATATATATATATATATATATATATATATATATATATATGTGTGTGTGTGTGTGTGTATATATATATATATATATATATATATATATATATATATATAGAGAGAGAGAGAGAGAAACAAGTAATCCCAGCAAAGCAGAAACAGCTCAAGGAATAGTTAAGTCTTAAGTTCACTTCAAAATTCACCAAAAATAAAGCACTTCAAGATTCTCCAAAAAATAAAGCACTTCTGCTAATAAAACCACAGGCATTTATTCAAGAAACGTTAGCGCTTTCACAGATTACAAATTCTGCTTCTTCAGACGTACTGCATCTTGGGTAAACTAACCTTTTATACCAGGTTTGAAAATTTAAAGGCATATTAACATATTTAAACAATTTAATGAGTCAAGCTCTATGTATTAAATATATAAACAATTAAAAAACAAATAATACAATAAAATTACTGCATGAAACTATTTTATGAAAAATAAAATACACATAAACATTAGTGCAGTGTATAAAATGCAAAAAAATAACAAAAATAATTCCATTACTATAGTACCTAAAACTAATAAAAACAAGCACTCTACCACTTTTAAAACGAATGGTTATCTAATAGATCTCGCTTTGAGTGCAGGTTTTAGAGGAACTGATTCATTCAGCCCTCTGCCTCTATGTGCTGCCAAGCGCATAATCCACTTCATCTCAGCTACTTCAGTAAGGTTTACCTTATCTCCTCCCCTCATACTCTCTTCTTGAACATGCAAAACTTGAAACAAGAAAGTATGTTCAGTTTATTTAGTTAGAAGGTGTGGGGGGGCACAGCCCCCACATGGGGGGGAGTGTGGGGCAAAGCTCCCCACTTTATAATGTTTGTAATAGTGTGTCATGTGTAGTTGGTGTACCGATTTTTTTCCCTTGGAAAAAAATCGGCGATGTGGCCATTCGCTTACTTGTGAGTTTGACACATATGTGTCAGTGAAAGGGTATTCCCATTTTAGTTTGTTCAAACCTTACTGAAGTAGCTGAGATGAAGTGGATTATGCGCTTGGCAGCACATAGAGGCAGAGGGCCGAATGAATCAGTCCCTCTAAAACCTGCACTCAAAGCGAGGTCTATTAGATAGCCATTCGTTTTAAAAGTGGTAGAGTGCTTGTTTTTATTAGTTTTAGGTACTATAGTAATGAAATTATTTTTGTTATTTTCTTGCATTTTATACACTGCACTAATGTTTATGTGTATTTTATTTTTCATAAAATAGTTTCATGCAGTAATTTTATTGTATTATTTGTTCTTTAATTGTTTATATATTTAATACATAGAGCTTGACTCATTAAAGTGTTTAAATATGTTAATATGCCTTTAAATTTTCAAACCTGTTATAAAAGGTTAGTTTACCCAAGATGCAGTACGTCTGAAGAAGCAGAATTTGTAATCTGTGAAAGCGCTAACGTTTCTTGAATAAATGCCTGTGGTTTTATTAGCAGAAGTGCTTTATTTTTTGGAGAATCTTGAAGTGCTTTATTTTTGGTGAATTTTGAAGTGAACTTAAAAGACTTAACTATTCCTTGAGCTGTTTCTGCTTTGCTGGGATTACTTGTTTCTCTATTTTTACATCGGCCTTGGGTTTGTTTGTTCACTTATATATATATATATCGAGAGCTATACACACACACACACACACACACACACATATATAGATATATATATATATATATATATATATATATATATATATATATATATATATATATATATATATATATATATATATATACATACATACATACATACACACACACACACATACATACATATTCACATAAACGACCACAAAATATTAACAGTGCAGACAGTGACACACTGCAGTGATGCATGCCCTAAACAATACCATCAGCACATACAAAATTAAACTTCAAAAAACAACAGAAAAACATAATTTTTGCTGTGCCCCCATACCCACTGTTAATTATGAATACTAACTCGAAGATTGCACAATATCGGGGAAAGGGCATATTTCCCAACCCCGAGAATTTTGCTGTTGACCATCTACTTAGTGATCAAAAATGTTATTGACCAAACATATGTCAACCAATAATAGTGCTGCCACAATTTAGGAGTCCCATACATACACACATATATATATGTGTGTGTGTGTGTGTGTGTGTGTGTGTGTGTTAAAGTTTATTTTTTTGTTAATTGGGTAGATGGGTTGCTACAACATAAAACTGCTTTTGGCATGTGCTAGGTTCAAAATTGCAATCAAATATAAGCATTCCACTATTTAATTGCATGTTAATTGGAATAAACCATCTAAATAGTTAATAGCATAAGCACAGATTGACTAACGTTCATTCCACTTGGTCTCTGTCTCTTTCCCACCTTTCCTGTCTAATATCCACTGTACTTAACTCCATGTTTTATACAGCCTCACTCTTCCTTCTCTTTAAATGCTTAAATACTTCTCCTTCCTCTCTTTTTGCTACACAAGTAACATTACACTGTCATCTTCTGCTGTTTATTATCTCATCTTTTCTTTGCACCTGCTTAATTTTTAACCCTTCTCTTCTAACTACATTTCTTCTCCCCATTTTCTAAACTGCTCTTTCTCCTTCTCCAAAGAAAAAGTTAAATTGTAATATTGTTTATTTTATTGTATATACTTCTGGTATACTTGTATATTTGTACACTGCATGCAGACATTTTTTTTCCTCTTTCATTTACTATATTATGTTCTACACTCATATAATCTATGTTTTTTGCTGTTTAATTGCCCCTACTACATCATTCTTTGGCACTCTACCCACTGCCCCACTTCCATTATCAGGTCTATCAGCCAACTGCTAATCCCACAGACTTTCTCTGATAGGGCTGGAACATAGAGCTTAAGTGCATGCTGGCGATCTGGCCAACTACATCTTGCCAGGGCTTTTTTTCTTTATGATCTACCCATTACTTCCTCACCTCTGCTCCTGCATTTGTTGATCATTGTCTGAGGGCTACTCCTTCTTTGGAACATGTCTCCCCTCAGTGAGGGTCATCAACAAATCCCCTGCCTCACATGATGGGTCCATCCATCCCTCCATGTCAGTGCCTCCCAAAAGTGCTAATCAAACCCAGGTCACCTGCGGTATAGTTAGGGCCTTATTTCTCTATGTCATAGGACTGGCTCTAATTTTGCTGTCTTATGTTAGTTATTACTCTAGAGTTGTTTTCCCGGGTCTATATTACGTATTCGAATGAACTAAATCATGAATACCCTTTCATTGAAACATATGTGTCAAACTCACAGGTAAGCGAACAGCCACATCATCGATTTTTTCATAGCGAAAAAACTTGTTTGGCCGCTGTTGTAAATCTGCCCTTTTTCCCACTGTAGTGTGATCTCGTAGTTAGTTTATTTAGTTAGAAGGTGTGGGGGGCACAGCCCCCACATGGGGGGGGGAGTGTGGGGCAAAGCTCCCCACTTTATAATGTTTGTAATAGTGTGTCATGTGTAGTTGGTGTACCGATTTTTTTCCCTTGGAAAAAAATCGGCGATGTGGCCATTCGCTTACTTGTGAGTTTGACACATATGTGTCAGTGAAAGGGTATTCCCATTTTAGTTTGTTCAAATTCGTAATATAGGCCTGTTTTCCCCAGGCCTCTAGTGAAAAGGGGAATCTTTATTCCTGCCCAGTTAGACTATCCCAGTAAACAAATGCAATAAATAAATGACATAGTTAGTGAATTCATGCATAAGGAGATACTGCCCAGTAAGCAAGTGTTAAGCTCTTTCCTTGCCTGAATTGGAAATTCTAGCTGGCAAAACTTTAACAATGTTGTTTTGTCTAATGCATACTACTGCTAATGGCATTAGTTCATACTTATACGTGATGGATAACTTGTTCTGTTAATCCTAGATCTTATGAATTTGCATTCTAATGAATGTATTAAATTATTGTTGAGTCAGGGACGTTGGGAGGCATACGCACTGTAATGATTTCAGTACAACTTCTTTAGAAGAGGGGGTAGCTTTTTTAATTAAAAAAATGTAAACAGCGTTGGCTCCTTTAAGTTACATTTCATGGCTACATACCAGCCAGTCAGAATTGAGCTCACATCATCACGTCATGTCTGGCTGGCTGGCTGCGAGTGGGAAATGTGCATAGCTTGAATGATGGTGGAGGCAGCCGCATTATCATTGTTGGCAAGGCAATCACGAATGGATGGTGATCGTGAAGGCAATCGGGTGAACGGATTATCAGGTAAGGGTGTGTGTGTGTGTGTGTGTGTGTGTGTGTGTGTGTGTGTGTGTGTGTGTGTGTGTGTGTGTGTGTGTGTGTGTGTGTGTGTATGTATGTGTGTGTGTGTGCTCAGGTGAACGGATTATCAGGTAAGGGTATGTGTGTTCGGGTGAACGGATTATCAGGTAAGGGTATGTGTGTTCGGGTGAACGGATTATCAGGTAAGGGGTGTGGGTGTGTGTGTGTGTGTGTGTGTGTGTGTGTGTGTGTGTGTGTGTGTGTGTGTGTGTGTGGTGGAATTATACACATATACTTTTAAAGCTTGTGTTAAATAAACTGAAAAGAGGTTTAATATTCATTGCTTCTGCACTATGCTTAATAAAGACAAAATGCAAACTGTCTAAAGAAAATATTTCCTTTTAATAGCTTAAAATACTTAAATCTGAAAACATGATCCAGTTTCAGGTATATAAGAAATGATACTAACATATTAATTTTAAGATGGCTACTGGAAGAGATGTATCCACTGTGAACAAAATAATAAATATGCAATTCTACAACAGAATGCTCTTGTACTGAAAAGTATATACAAATAACAGTAGTTGATGTAAAAGTTGTTTATAAAGAACTAAAAGAACTATTGCATTTATCAGTAGTTAGAGATACTGATCCAAGATTGCAAGGTTAAGGTTAACTGAACACAAGTCTTTTAAATCTGGGAGAAATAAAGTGTGTGCATTTTCAAACTGAAACTCCAGAAAGAAAACTGTTTATTAATTTTGAAACTGCATTTAAATAACAAAGGGCTTTTGTCCCCCCCCCCAGTAAATGTTGGCTTCTTCCAGATTTCTTGTGCTGCAAAGTTCAGAGATACAGCTGAGTGTCGAGTACATTTTACAAGGAGCTGAGAGCTGCAGGGGAACTAAAGTTTAGTGCTGCTTATGCTGAGTCTGCTTGTACTGTTAATAGCACAACAGGTAGTGTACTTGCTTTTGATGCAGAAGGCTGTGGGTTCTTCTCCCACAGTAGGTAGATGCATTGCTGATACTGTACTGTGTTGTAAAGCAGGGTGGATGCTGTAGTCTTTTTTGGCGAAGATGTCTAGTAGTAACTATGAACCTGTTATCAGTTTGCCATCCATTCCCTATTGCAATATTACTAGCGTATAATTTTTTTTAATGCAACATAGGCAATTTATTCCTCAAGGGCAAAAGGCACTTTATTTGTAGATGAAACCATGAAATATAAAGTTGTTTGCTAGCAGCAGCCTCTTCATTAGTTGCAGATTTCTTTAATGTGGAATTATGTGGCTTTTACTATTTCAGAGATTGTGCATATTTACTGATACTGATGGACTGTAGAAGTTTGAGTAGACTTTTATGATGGAAATGTTCTGAATTGGGCTGTTTTATCATTATTGGTGCATGCATTTTATTTCATTGTTTACTGGAAAAATGTTCAAAACAATAAATTTAAAACGCTGTCTAACAACTATACTGTATTGTACAAGGAGTATAATTTAATACAATCAGGAAGGTGTATCAAAGAGCACGTGTATGTTTCATGTGCAAGGGGCCTATGATTTGAAAACAGCCCAAAGTTAATCTTTATCTGCCACTGGCAAAATGTATTTTCTTTGAATGTGGGTTTCAATGCTGTTTCAATGAATGTGAGTTTCAAGGGCAGAGAAGTTTTAATGCTAAGTTTAGTTTCATTGTGAGACTGCATTGCTTTGTTTAGCAGATATTTATTGGTGTTTGTGCTGTAAAATGCAAAATAAAACTTTTCTGGCAAATCGTTTAGGAATGAAGTCACTAAATAATGACTGACGTTAAGTTTCAGACGTCATAATCTTCAGAAAAATGCATGCTAAAGCAAGACCTGTTATTCTATTAACTGTATTAAGTTTATACAAGATCAATTTTTATACTGTTTGTATGTTCCCCCAATATATTTGGCCTTGTCCAGATTTCCTGCATTAAGAGGTTGAGAGGTATGTGCAAATAAACCGCTTTATAGAATTTGGAATATCCAAACCTCTCAACTGTCCCCAATTTTGGCTCAAAATGTTGCTCTCCCCCTAATAATCCCTCCGCAAAATAGCAATTTTGGAAGAAAACGTGGAGGGTTTACAATTATAAATAACTGTAATGATCAGAGTTATACATTACTTTTATTTCAGAAATGCATGTAGATTCTCTAATTTTGTTAGCTGCTCAAGTTAACAGTGCTCATATTAAAATGGTGTCCCTTCTTTGACAGGTTCCCAGCTGTATTGTCTGGCAATTTTATATTGTTGCATCACATTTTTGTTCCGTTTTTCATAAAATTGCAGTTTTCTGGCAAATTAGTGGCAAATCATTAAAGACTGAAGTTAGAAAATAATGGCAGACGTTTGAATTTCAGATTTCATACCTTTCAGAAAATCAGTACTAATGCAAGACCTACTACTGTTCTATTATCTTTCTAAGTTTATAAGAGCAATATTTTTAAAAAAATGTCCTTATTTTTGTGCATTTGCCTCATGAGTTTGTTGCTCTAAGAGGTTGAGAGGTATTTGTGTGTGTGTGTGTGTGTGTGTGTGTGTGTGTGTGTGTGTGTGTGTGTGTGTGTGTGTGTGTGAGGTAGGTACGTAGCATACCTCTCAACTGTCCAAATTTTGCAGAACGTCCAGATTTTTGCCCCATATTTTTTGCTGTTCCTCATAAATTTTGTGATTTTCTAGAAAATCATTTTAGGCTGAAGTTGCTAAATAATGACAGACATTTGAGTTTAAGACTTCATGTCCTTTAGAAAAATTCATACTAGCACAAATCCTGTTATTGTAGCAACTTTCTCATACTAGCACACATCCTGTTCTTCTAGCAACTTTCTAAGTTCACGAGAGCATTATTTAATATCTGTCCCTGTTTATTTTAGGCTTTGTCCATATTTCCTGCACTGAGAGTTAGGTATTGGTGTGTGTGTGAATGAAACACCCTAGTTAGGGGTAGCAGGTGGTTAGTAATTTACTCAAGCTCAAAACCTGTACCTTAGTTACAGAAAACAAAAGCATGAATCCTCTACCCCAACTACCATGTTGCATTTTTCAAAGAACTGACTTTCAGGTTCATTTTGAATTCAAGGAACCGAGTTTGAGTGAATATATATTATATTACTTGAACAGAAAGTTCTTAAACCCTGTCCAATATCAGATATTTAGTTTCTCCTTTTACTGTAGCACTAATCCCTTAGAATTCTTCAAAAGGAGATGTGTAAAATAGATTCTTATGATATGTGATATTTTTCCATATCCCCTTTTTTTAGGAAAGAGAAAACAAAGATAGTCGAGAAAGATTGACCCAGGTCTGGTATCCCACCTGTGACTCACAGGTTGACAGCACTAACAAAGAACAGAGTACAAAGAATTAGTCCAGATAAAATCACTTTAGCTAGCAGATCTGGGAGACTCTGTTTCTCTGACGCCCTTCTTGTCGGAGGAATAAAGATTCCTTGTTGACTTTTCAAGTAGCTTATTCAGTTTAAGCAGTTAGATGGACATGGCTCTTAATGATAAGGTTCTTCCTTTTCTTTTAATTTTTACACCCAGTTTTGAGCCTGACCATCTATGCCATGCCATGCCCAGCTCCATACTGTCCATCAACTTACTTAACTGAATAAACTACGTAAAACTTCAATAAGACACCTTTATTCCTCCCACAGGGAGGGCATCAGAGAGAGAGAGAGAGTCTCCTAGATCTGCTAGCTAAAGTGAATTTATCTGGACTAATCCTTTTCTAGGAAATACTGATAACCCATTGGTACAACACAGGGTGTTTTTTTTTCTTGTGCAGTATGCCATATCTGTGTCCTGCTGGGAAAGGAAACAATAAGTGCATCTGTGCTGCAGTGATGGCTTGAATTCCTTTGAGTGCACAAAAAAGTGACAATAGAGCCTGAAGAGTTTATCACTAATACCTCATTGATATTTTGCATTTGTATACTTTAGGTAATCGCAAAACTATGTTATTTATCTGTTAATGACAATATGCCGCGGTGGTACAGTGGTAGCATTGTTACCTTACAGCAAAAGGTTCTCCAGTTTGATTCTCGGCTTGGCTTGGGAGTGCTTTCTGTGTGGAGTCAGCATGTCCTCCCCGCGGTTGGGTAGCATTTGAAAGACATGCATGTGTAAATGGGCTTGCCTTCATTGAAGGTTGGCCGCCGAGCTGGCACCTCGGCGTTTCGTAAAAAAAAAAAAAAAAATCTACTGCCAATCATTAGCGGATCGGAGTTCCGTTGTGGCGAACCCTTCCTGGGAAAAAGCTGACAAACAGCAACAACAAATGACAATATTTTACTGATTTCAGAAATGAATTTCTTGACATCAGTGTTTCCACCACAAAGTAAGTTGACTGACATTTGAGATCCATTCATAATCTGTACTATGCATTTCCATACAGCAGACATATTATTTTCACGATTATTTTGATCAGTTGCTGCTCCTGCTTTCCTTCAGTTTCTGTGATGCTTCTGCGTTTTTTTTTTCTGTCACACAGCATACTTTTGAGAAAAAATCGTGCCTTTTTTGAAGTTATGAGGAGGTTCTTCCATTTCCTTTTCTTTAGTTTTTTTAAGCCCATCTTTGAATCTGAGCACTAACTGCCCCAAACAGCTTGCTATTGGACAATTTGTTCATTAACCAGCTTGCACAAGTATTGTAGAGGAGTAAAGCCCTGACTGAGGCCCAAATGACCTGAGTTTCATTAGTGGGAATTTGACAGCAAAGGCAGGGATGGTGGGCAAGCCCATCCTTAGAGAAGGACGTCTGTGATTGATCCCTGGTGGTTCTGGGGACATGTGGGGAATGTTGTCAACAATGGGCAAGGTGTTGGATGAGTCTTATTTTCAGGCATGGACATTAAGCCTTGAGCTCATTGTGCGTCATCCCCTTGCACAGTGTGAGTGCACATGGGGGTTTGGGATTAGTCCTTGGAAGATAAAAACACTCTTTTGCCAGAAGTATGATGTTGCCCCAGGTTATCATAAACTCCTCACCAGTTTCAAAAATGATCAGAAGCATCTCGGGAGAGGTCAAATTGGGTTCTGTAGACCAGGTGGATATGGAGAGGCAATGGGAACAACTGATGGTCAGCTGTGGAGGACATAATATAAAAAATAAATAGATAAATAAATAAAGCCATTTGTTCTCTTACCCCCCATTTACCTGTAATCCTTTCCATGTAATCCACTGGGGTGGGGTCTTCATATGGAAGAAGCACCACTGGTGGTTGCATTTGAGGGGGAAGCATAAGAACCTGTTGATATTTGCTGTTATATTAGCAGCTGACTGTGATTATTATTTCACTCCTTATTTCACCTTGCCATTTTGAATGCATTAATGGACAGGCAAGGCTCTCAGTGTGGGCAGTGTATTTAGTTTTGTCCACAGAATACTGCCAGTCAGAGTCTACCTGTATTGAGATGTTTCCTTCCCCCTTAAAGCCCAGGCCTCACCAGTGAACTCCATCAAGTGATACTCCTACAGCCAGAAGAAACTTGTCTCCCTCCTAGACAGAGAAGGGAAACTAGCACTGCACTGCTTCTTCTTCATTTTCTACCAGGGTAAGCTGTCCAGCACCCAGAATGTTAGTTTGTCAGGAAAAAAAAAATCGCTCTACTGTGATGGCTCAAGTTGCTATTCTTTTGAAGGCCCTGACATGAGATGTGTCTATTCAGATGTATCTATAGCACTTTCTTCTGATTCAGAAGTCTGCTTGTCTTGCACAATGTGGGTTTAATCATTTTCATACCTTGCATGTACCCCTTTCGCCACCGTTATGCCTGCTGCTTTACTACAACTCACTAATATTTCTGAATGTAGACATTATTGCGTCTGTTCACTTCTCAGACTAAAGCTTCTGTACTCAGAGTCATATCTTTAGTCAACCATATTATTCTGATGCTTTTCCCAGACTTCTGTATGCAATAAAAACTGCTCTCCAATATCAAATGTTTCAACAATAAATCATTCTGTAAAATATTAGTCTCTGCAGTATCTGAATTGCTGAGCTTTGCTGGTAAAGTTAAATTCCAGATTTTTTCCCTCTACTTAATTTCAACAGATCATATATAATTATATCCTAATCTATAATCTTTGACATAAAGTATTATTCTAAATGTCCAGTATATATAACACACTTTCTACTGACTCATCAGAAACATTAATTTTTCCCATAAATGTAGGCATTTCTCTGCCATTTTACGGTATCTCCTACATTTATTTTATTATCTTTTAATACCCTTGGCCTAGTATGGATTCAGAACTAACATTTTACTATTTTATTTTATTTTATTTTATTCCATCTTTGCATTTTTTGGTGGAACTTGCTTGTCTCTTACAGTGGGGAATATCCAAAAATAACATATATTGTGTTGCTGATGGTACACTTAGAACATCATAAGTCTTTTTTCAATCAACGTCACTATTTGTAAATGCATATGATCATGTTTGCTGTTTTAAGTGGCTATAAATGGTATAAAAACAATTTCACATGCATGTTGGAAATGTTCATCAAGTCTGGTGTACTGCAGTGAAAAAGCACACACTGTATATATTATAAAATAATGTAACAGGCACTTATCTTTAAAAGTTACAGCCTGGGATTCAGAAACATGCTCACTGTGATCACTTGGAGTCAGCCACTGGGTGCAATAAAGCTTTGAGCTCATTAATGATTAACAAAGTAAAAATGCTAACCTGAAGCAACAGATAATTAATATTCTTGCTTGTGACCAAAGCAGGGCCTGACCTTAGGGAGAGTCGACCCAAGGGCAGCGGTATAATGCAATAAGCAAAAGTGATAAATGAGTAGCATGTACTCACATCGACGCAGCTCAGCTTATTCATACACGCACATTACCTGCAAGAATGACGGTATGATCCCCATGGCATCCTTTTCTTCAACTAGTATCACTTGCTTCTTCTAATGTCTTCATACCTGTCTATATAATAATATGTTATATCACCATTAGCATATGCAGCAAACAGCTTTGTTACTCAACCTCTCCCGCTTGCAATCTGTGCATCTATGATTCGTACAGATTCTCCACATGACCAGTCTTTATGCTCAATTGACAACCTCGATGTGGCAAATATTTTTGAATCCCAGTGACTGTCTTCAGCACAGACCACAGCAATATACTGCATCTTGAAAAACTGCCTTGCCCTTTGCCTATTCCTTTGCATACAAAAATAAAAAAAACTACTTGCAAAAGAAGACCCAGGATATACAGAGTCTGCCCAGGTATTGCAGATAGCGCCTAAGCTGTTAGGCTATCTACATGTTTGTGTTTTCACTTATCCATTATCTTGTTGTCTTCATTTATTTGCACCATTTTCTATTAACTGTTTTGTGAGCCATTGCACAGCAGCACAAATTGATTTAATATCTGTGGCCTGGACGTTGTATGCTTGGTGGTGCAAAGCATGCTGCTCGTACCCTTATTTTAATGAGCATCCTTTATTATTTAAGTTGCTTCCTCTAGGTTGTAAGAATATCATCAAATAAAAACTTAATATGATTTCAGAAAGGGGCTGGTTGACCTAGACCGATCTCATTTCCAACAACTTAGAAATGAGACAAAAAAATCCATTCTACTAGACAAAAAGAATTACTACCTCCAACTCCAAAATAAACATCAGCTTAATCCCCAAAAGTTCTGGGCAGGTATTAACACCCTTCTCCACCCAGGCAAAACCTCTACCCCAACACCGGCTGATCTAAGTGATAAAAATCCTGAAGAAGTTGCCCACGCATTTAATTCTTTCTTTATTAATGTTATCAAATCCTTAGCGGCACAACAAACCCAGACCAACCCCACTATCACAAGTCCGACTCCAAAGTCAGAGCCCTCCTTCCACCTACAGCCTGTTTCCACTTCCTTTATTAGATCCCTTCTGCAGAAACTAAAGCCGACTACCATTGCTGCTGACCTTCTTCCAGCTGATTACCTACAAAAGCTGCAGAGGTCATAGCTTACCCCATCTCCATCCTAATTAACCGCACCATAACAGAATCTACTATCCCTCAATCTGGAAAATCTCCCATATCATCCCTCTCCACAAAGGCGGGACATCTACAGACCTATCCAACTACAGGCCAATAGCCATACTGTCACCACTTGCCAAAATCATGGAAAAATGCATACACAATCAACTAGTACCCTATCTAACCCAGAACAAGCTCCTGACTACCTGCAGCATGGCTTTAGACCTAAACACAGCACTACCACTGCCCTCCTGTCCTTCACTGACACAATAAACCATAACAAAAACAACAAAACATATCTTCCGCTCTCTTTCTTGACCTATCAAAGGCCTTTGACATGGTCAACCACCAACTACTGCACAACACTCTAAAACATTTGAACTAGACAACACAACTCTCAAGTGGTTCCACGCTTACCTCTCAGACAGAAATCAAGCTGTACTATGGCAAAACAAACTCTCACCCCTATTACCCAACGCCATAGGGGTTCCCCAAGGCTCCATCCTGGGACCCCTACTCTTTTCTATGTTCATTAACGACCTCCACACAGTCATCCCCAAGTCCTCCTGTATACAATGCAGCGGACGACTCAACACTCATAAACACAGACAGGTCACCTACTAAGCTACTAGCCAAAACCCAAGACTGTCTCACTACAGTTGAAGACTGGTTACTACATCGCCATTTGATCCTCAACCCAAAAAAAACCAAACTATTACTCTTCCAGCCTACACACAAACCTACCTCCATTCCCTTTTCTGTTCAATCCAAGAATGGGACTACTATATCCCCAGACTCAAATACCAAATTACTAGGTGTTACCATAGATAACAAACTCAGATTCGACCTACACATTAACCAAACTATTAAAACAGTTAACAAAAAACTGGGGTCTCTTTATAGAATAAGATCCTTCCTTACTCCCAAAGCAAGAGAAGCCACAGCCCGCTCTCACCTCCTCTCCTCACTCCTTTATGCCTCACCCATACTTACCAACCTGTACAAATCTGACCTAAATAAGCTCTCTGGCTGCTACAATCATATTGCTAGATTTGTTACTGGCCTGCCTTACAAAACCCATCACTGTATCAACCTGCATAACCTAGGCTGGGTGGAACTACCTAACCTACTTCAACAAACCCAGCTAACTATAGCTTACAAGATCCTCCATCACCCAGAGTCCATCCCTGCACTGCGTAATTTAATCACCCCATATCTAAACCTAACTAGTCTGTGCTCAGCAAACAGGCTACTTGCTCAAACAGTCAAATCCTGCAACTCTGGAGGTGACTCACTGTTTGCAAATTCCATTGGTAAAATATGGAACTCCCTTCCGCCTCAACTCACCACCATCACCTCTTTATCCAAATTCAAGCAAAATCTAACCCTTCACTTTAAAATCTATGGCTCTGTCAATGTTCCAAGCCTGACTAAACCTTCTACCCTCCGTAACCCCACTTCCCCTCATGTCTTCCCCTAGGCTCTTCCTCTATCTAGCATCTACCCTGACATTTTTCACCTTTTAAACCTTATATGTAGTGAGTTCTTCAATTACACATTCCTACTGTACCTACATAATAGTCCTATATATTTATCAATTATATTACCTCATCGTACCTATGTATTAATCTTAATATAGATCAGGAGTTTCTCTGATCTCTTGTCTCTTAATACCTATGTATTAACTATCAAAACTTGTAACATTTTCTCTGTTTATAAGTATGTAAACTAATGTCAATGTGGGAATTTTTTCTCTGTTCATAAGTATGTAAACTAATGTCAATGTGGAATTTATAAGTATGTAACTATTGTCGATGTGGAGCTTTTCTCCCCGGGCCTCCGCTGAAAATGGACATGTATCCAGTCGGATTTTCCCGGTCAACAAATGTAAAATAAAATAAAAATAAATAAATAAATAAATAAATAAATTTATTCATTCCTCTATGTTTGGATAACCTGCAGGTCCTATGGAACTAGCAGCTTATATATTTTTTTATGTTTCTTAGGTCTCAAGTCTTGTCTTATGTCATGCTCATACTTTCTTGAACTGAGTTACTATTTTTGACCCTACAGTTCCTTACTAAAGGCTGCATCATCCTGTATCCTAACCTAATAATGTAAGTCCCTTAAGAATGCAAGGAGAAAGAGTCATAGATAACAGAGGGGCATTGTTAAGCTGTGGCTCAGATAATAAGGACATTATGACCTAGAGTTAAACAAAGGTCTTATAGAAATATCTCATGTCTGGGTAGAATAGCAATGAGCTTCTTGCAAAGGGCGTCAGGTAGTGCAGACCATGATATTCTGCTATAATGTGGATAACTGCAGCTTCACGGCCTAAGGTTGATACCTGGTCTTTAGTTCCTGTCAGGGGCGAGATTATGAATTCTCTCTGTCTTCCTGTAGGCTTATTTTGAGTACTTCCTTCCTGCACCCAATGACAGGCTGATTCAAATAGAATTGGTCCAGTTGCACTCACTGGTGGATTTTACCCAGATTACATCATTGTAAGACTGAACCTTTCTAAAATTCTTTGGGAGAATTAGGATCTGGAATTTTTAATATCTTCTTAAACTGTAGTTCTTCGTAATCTAAATGAGAATGTTTTATGTTGCATACATCTGTTGCCCAGATGAACCATTTTCCTATAATTTGGTGAGGTGTTTCAGGGTACAAAAAAGGCAGGAATACTGACAGAAAGAATGATGGAACATATCAGTGATGCAAGGGAACATGCTGCAACAGAAGGAAGGAGTTATGAGCCGTATCAGCGGAGAAGGCAGAGTCCACATCTAAAAACAAAGTTATATTGTTGAACTGATGTGTTTACATCGTTAAGATTTTGAAGCAGCCATGCTACTCTGTCAACATTCTTTAAGTGCCTTTCAGAGCTTAAGCATGATGGGTTTAATCAAATGTTTGAGGTCAGGTTCCCTGTTAACAGGAATAATTATTCCAGCAGTGAGTACTTTATTTCCTTTTATTGTTTAGGACACCTTCACTGTTTGAGATCTTGATGAAATTGGCCTAGTGGCTTGTGGTTTGCAGCCAACCCTTAGTGGCCTATACCTGTGTCCAGCAGAATTCAAATTGGACTGCAAGTGATTTGTAAATCTTGTGCTGGAAAATGCTGTTTGGATTACTTTAGAGGAGAGTACAATTCTAGTTGTTTTGAAAGAGGTACTGTTATCAGAGGACACGTCTCATCACAGCCATGTTGCAGCATTACATTAATTGTGAAGCTTGTTGAGAATATAGTTGAAATCCATACCAATATCAAAACGACCAGTCATGACCTTCTGTATTGTTTCAAATTCAGCTTCAGGCTGAGGTATGATAAGGAAATCATAGTACTCTGGGATGTGACTGATCATCTGCTGGTAGAAGGTCAGAAGTCGGTTCCACCATGGTTCTTCTGGCTCTGTCAGAATTTGATATGGCAAGTCATGGATGAATGAGTAGTAGTTGGTTGTATGGCATAATTATACTTTAGAAACTTTCTCTTAATTGGGCTGGAAAGGGTAGGTAACTGGTATTTCTTCTGCTGCTTCATCATTCAAGAAACTGACAGCCCAAAGGAAACCTAAATTGTTCATCTTACAGACTTCAGTGCTAGAAATGGATGAGACAGATCCATGAAATGAGACCATTGAAAAGAAAGGGGAAGGAAAGGCCTGGTAATCATACACAACATCTTTAGATAGAACACAAAACACATGACTACTTTGTACAACCACTAGAACCTGCTGAACCATGTATCTATTAAAGTTTGTGAGTGAAAGTTTGTTCATACCACAATAAACATACAACCAGCTGAAGACTGGCAGACAGTTCATAACTTTCTATTGTGAGCATTTCAGTCATATAAAAACTCTCAAGGCAACAATAACCAGTGCATAATAAATGCAAAATCAAGTCCCCAAAAGATCCACTGTTTCAATAAGACTTTAGCAGTGTCTCCACACAAGACTTAATAGCATGCATGCAGCTGATTCTAATATTAAGAGATACTGAGATTGCAAGACCAGATCAGTAAGCAATAGTAGGATTTCAAGACCACGTTCACTGTAGATATACACTGAATGCACTGACTACATTTCCTATCATCACTAAATGGAAGAGTGGTGCAGTTGCATTTGATACTATTTGTCAATGTAACTGTTCTTTTCGTCAAGTGTATTAATGTCCTCAGGTGATGAAAATAATTCCAGGATTCAAGAACTGCTTAATCAGTACAGAAGAGTTCACTGCACATGGTAAGATGTGAACTGATGTCAAAAAAAGAATAAACCGTACTGACTTCTCAAGGTCAAAACTTAGTGAAGATCTAGAGACATTAAAAATTAGTGACAAAAGCCATGTCTCCTTAGAACATATGGATAAAGCCCTGACTGTGACCCAGATGAGCCAAGATCAGTTAGCAGCTCTGGAAGCTGTAGGAGCTAGAGAGGGGGTGGGTGTGAAATGCATGATTTTCGTCAGCACACTCACCTGGGAGGGAGGGTCGTGGTGGCTCCACCCCCTGTGATGACTGCTGCTCCAGGAGAATGGTCTAGGCTGCTCCCCATAAAAGAGGCCCAGGGGGAGGGATGTGGGTGGATCCACCTATGCTAGTGCAGTAATTCTTGCAGAGACATGCCAGAGTTCAGGCACATCTCTGTATCAGGGGCATAGGAGATCCCGCCACATTACCACTCGGGGATGGAATTAGATCACATACACAAAATGCTCTGCCTGTGAGGTACAAATGGGCCAATAGATTTCAGGCAGCTGATGGGTGACAAGCAGCTCAGTGCCAGAAAATATATAAGTAAAAAAACAGTGACAAGAAACATTCAAATAAATTCACTTCTGTACTGACATATTGACAAAATTATCCAAGAAGCTTGCTCTGAGCTACAAGGGCCACTTATGGCCAAAAGTCTTAAGGTCCTGCTTCATTCTGATCATAAAAATAGTAAGACGGACCTAAAGTAAAATGAGCCATTGAGTTAGTTGGAAGGAATCTACTTGACAGAGGCACTGGGAACTAAGGTCTGGTGGCACGATGCCAGGGTAATCCTATGGGCTAGGCTTGTAAAGGCTCCAGGGCCATTAGCCTAGTACATACCTATGAATCTATGAATACTTTGAAACAACAAATATGAACTGAGTCATCTGTGACATATACCGCTATTAAATCTGTACTTCAAGTCTCTGTAAGAAAATATTTAGCTGCCTCCACTAAAACAAAGCAGTTGCGATTTGTTACTGAGTTGCGCAAGACCAATAACAAAGATGAGGGAGAATGTGTTGTGCTGACTATGGTATTTAAAGCCTAGGGTTTGGAATTGGAACTGCAGGTCCATGAACTCATTTTCTTAATCTAGAATAGTGTAAAGCTTCTGCAAAGGTTGAGCGATGCAAAAATCACAACAATACTTAAGAAGGGAAACAGGTCATTGCATAGATAGAAGTTTACAGATTACTGCTTTAATCTTGAGTACAAGGTAAAGAGTCCATAGGTTCATAGATAAGTACTAGGCCAGCTGCTTTTTTTAGGTAATTTTAAGCCTAGCCAATTACCCCCAAAGGTGAGAATCAAATCATGTATCTTGTGCCTGTAAGATAAACACCTTAACCATTATGGGAACCCCCAAAGCCTACTACCTATTACCCTCGTTACCTATGCTTTACTTCCTAGTGCTGAATAAATCCTATAAAGTTTCGATATGAATTTAAACCATTTCATACAACAGACATGATCCTCATCTCTAGGCAGGTCCTAGAAAAATCAGAATTTGAATACAGCTTTCTGTGGCCTAGCAAAGGATGAATATAATTTTATTGCAAGGATGTGAACCAGTATTTCCAACAGTCAAAACACAAAGAGGTCCAAATAAGGTATTCTATTTAAAATAATTAAAACAAGTCAAACACAGGGATAGTTTTTTTATCACAATAACTTCATCAGAACTATTCAGCAGCAAAAGACAACCCATATTTATAAGAGGCCATCAGTTAATCAGTCCGGTAGTCTCAATTTTAAAACACCTTTTACACTCATGTTCTCGTTAAATCCTAGTGCTGTAGTTGCATTCAGTTCTATTTTGCACTGTAACTGTTCATTCCTACAATGTCTCTTGTGTCCTACTTTCAAGAACCTGAATTTTAAACACGTAGCATTCCCACTTTTATGTTTACACATAAGTGCCCACTTTTCTTCTTCTTTCTGACAGTGCTGCCTTATCCATTCCTTCCATTTCCTAAATGTTTTACCCACAAAAAAGTATAAGCGATCTTCTCTTAACAATGCCATACTGCAGTCATAATAATGAACTGTCTTACGATTTCCCTAACACCAGAGGAACAAAAGTGTCTATCCTACTAATCTGTTTATACAGTCAGTAATTAAAACAATGAAAAGTACCACGTTTATCTCTTGTGCTTGACTTGCTTTTATCCTTTTATTCTGACTCAAGTGGATTATTTGTACAACATTATGTTTTAGCCTAACAAAGGTCTTTGAACTCCTCATTGATGAAGCTTTGTGGAAGGCATTGGAAATATCATGTTGTCACAAACTGCATCAAGAGATTTCTACATTTGGCATTTTCTAAAATGGGTGAAGGCCAAACCCATTAAACGTCCACATTGAAGTCAGCCAGGAGTGTGCCATCAGGTCAACCTTGTTTTAATCTTCCTGGAATTTATACTTTTCCTTAGTGCATTAAAATTTATTTCCCAAATGGAATTTACATGTGATACAGGCTTTAGTCTTGAATATCTTTTGTTAAAAATATCACAGTTTCTAAGTTATTTACTGTTGAAATGCTCTGCTTATGACTTCTGTTTACGGTCTCACCAGGTGTGTCTCCCCCTCAGATAGTTTGCAATATCTTTGCAGCACCTTGTTGAAGTCAAAAACTCAACCTTAAACTAAAAAAAAGTATCTCCAAGACTTTTCAAAGATTTGAGAATAACCACCTCACTTCACCACAGAGGCACAGATATGCTGAAAGTACATCACTTCATCAGTCTTGGTAGCTACCTCCCTTTTGCATCAGGCATAGGCAGGGAGATTTTGCATGTAATAATATAGTACCGTTTCTAATTCCATATTATTTATTTCCTTACATAAGAAACTATAACTTGTTCATATCAGTTGGATAGGCTCCCTTATGTGATCCTAGCAGAGGAGTTCATGGCCGTTCTCCTAACTCTGAAGCTGCTTCCTCTGTAATGCTTTAATTTACTTTCTTTGCATTCTAAGTGTTATGAGATTGGGTAGTTTGTTTTACTTTATGCATTGTACCTTCCTCAAAAACACTGCCATCTCTGTCTTTCAGGCTAGAACATTTTCCTTGGTTTAAATGTTTTGGTGTTGGACTTCAACTGATGGACTTTAAATTATCATGAATAAATCCACATGTATTGTGAATATTTACCAAAAGGAAAATGGATGCAAAACATTTGTGGACATGCTGGAAGTTAGCTGATAACAAAACATTAAAGGTAGTACTCGGGAAAAAACCCCCCAAAGGAATGGGAAATCATGTCTGCAATCAGAGGCTGACAGAAATGTGTCATTCATTCCATAACTGCATAACTAAGAATGACTGGATTACAGCTGTAGCAGGTAACAAAAATTAGAGTTACATAGCCATGACGCTGTAACCAAACAACTCCCACCATACCTGGGTTTTGGCCTACTATGCTTTCAGAACTGATGGTAAGTGTGCTGGCATCTCCATATTTTTAATGACCATATCAGGAACATCCCCAGGGACCCACAAACAGAGATCAGTCATCTCCAAATCACACTAAACAAAACCGACTCAGAGTTTATAGCCTGTTACAGGGCACCCTCTGCATCCCCTGAAATTCATGTGAAGTTCCTAGATGTAAACAAAAACTCCATTACTTTGGGAGACTTTAACTACCCATCAAGTAACTGAAGCATCTGTACTAGAAATGTTGAATATGCCCACAAATTCGTAGATTTCATAAACAAAACCACACTATAATAGATTAACAAACCTACTAGATGCAAAATATAATTAACCTCGTCCTTCCAAATATAGCTTCATGTACTATTCCCTTGTATCTCCTTCCCTTGTTAACCTGTTGACACCTATATTTAAGAATTCAAGGATTTCAGCTGTGGAAATCTCATTAAATTCTATGATGACATTTCAGAATTCACTTAATCGAAAATAACCCCAAACATTACCTCAGCAGAAAGCTACACAAAAGAGTTCTGTGACCCAGAAGATAAATATATAGAACTGACAGTACCTACCAGTTCTAAATATAATGGTAAGTTTAAAAGCAAACCATCCAGGTACTTCACCTCCATAAATAAACTCTACAATAAAAGAAAGGAAAAACAAACTTCCATAAAAAAATCTAAGAACCTTCAAATTAAGGATAGTATTAGATAAAATTAGAACATTTACTAAAAACTTAAAAAAGAGCTATTATGATTACTAAGGCTGCTCATGAAATGAGGTTAGAATCTGAAGCTAAGAAAAACTACAAATCTTTCTTTAGTTATGTTAAGAAACCAAGAAATAATATCTAGTATTGCTCAGAATGTATTCAAGGTGGCATCACCTAATCTAACCTGGTAGACATCGCCAACATACTATCTAAGAATTCAGTGCCAACCTTGTTCCAGAATTGGCTATTCAAAGCCCACATATTCCAGAAGCTGTCAGAACCCCCCATTACCACTAAAGATAATGTGCTAAAGGTGCTCTCAAAGACTAAAACTGCTTCCTCCATGGGACCTGCTAATATACCTGGCTGTTTAATAAACAGTAGCAAGCAAGTCCTGGTGGAACCCCTCCTTAAGCTATTTAACCTGAGTATAGCCACTAGCTTTGTCCTCAACATTTGACACACAGCAGTGTTGAAGCCACTTCATAAGGGTGGCCTCACCACTGACCCTTTGGAATTATAGGCCCATCAGTCTGATGAGTCTTGTATGCAAAGCCATGGAGTATATTATAAATGACATAATTAACTATGATATTAAAAATCTAATCATGCTTGACCCACAGCAGTTTGGCTTTGCTAACGGCAGTTACTGCTGACAATGGCCATGCTGTACACACATCATTCCTCGACCTCATCACTGCCTTTGACACCATACCCCATACTAGCATAGTTAGCAAGTTAAATGTATTACAAATAGATAACTATGAAATAAGATGGGCAGCAAATATGCTAAATGACAGAGTCAATATGGTGTGAGTAGCAGGTGCCTCATCAAAAAATATAAAGGTAACCAGTGATGCTCCACTGGGCTTTGTTATGTAACTCCATTTGTTTGGCATTTACTTTTTTGACAGACCACAAACC